>NW_027045782.1:0-12500 GCF_025399875.1 Dalotia coriaria
TTTTAAATTTTAAAAAAAAAAGGGGGGTTTTTTAAAAAAGATTTTAAAAATTTTTATCGTTAAACGTTAAAAGAAAAATAAAATAAAAAAAAAATAAAAAAATTCCCGTTTTTTTTTTACCCTTAAAAAAAGATTAAAATTAAAAAAGGGTTTTTAAAATGCTTTTTAAGCTTTTGCGTTAAACGTTAAATAAAAGCTTTTAAAAAAAGAAAAATTAAAATTTTGTCGTTTTTATCTTTTCCCTTAAAACCCAAATTAAATAAAACGTTTTTTCTTTCTTTTAAGCTTTTTAACGTTAAAGTTTAAAAGGCTTTTAAAAAAAAATTAAAAAATTTGTCGTTTTTATGTTTTTAGCTTAAAAAAGGGTTTCTAAAACGTGCTGTTTGCTAAAAAAGCATTTTAAAACTTTTTTAACGTTGTCTTTAAAAAGCAAAATTTTAAAAAAAATTAAAATTTTTTTTATGGTTTTTTAAAACCGATTTAAAAATGCTTTTTGTAAAAAAAAAAATTTTAAGCTTTTTAACGTTAAAGTTTAAAAGCGTTTAAAAAAAGAAAAATTAAAAATTTGTCTTTTTATCGTTTTGGAAAAAAAAAAAATGCGTTTTTTTAAAAAAGCTTTTCAAGTTTTTTAAAAAGGAAAGTTTAAAAGGCTTTTAAAAAAGAAAAAAAAATTTTTTCGTTTTATTTTTTTTAGCTTAAAAAGAATAATAAAAGTCGTTTTTAAAAAAATTTTTTAAGCTTTTAAAAGTTAAACTTTAAAAGGCTTTTTTAAAAAAGAAAAAAAACCTTTTTGTGTTTCCCTTAAAAAACAATTAAACTAAAAAAGTTTGTTTTGCTAAAAAAGATTTTAAAACTTTTAACGTGTTTTCAAAAAAATTTAAAAAAATTAAAAAAAAAGTCATGCTTTTTTTTTAAAAACGGGTTTAAAAAAACGTGTTTTTGCTTTAAAAAGCTTTTAAAAAGATTTTTAAACTTAAAAAAGGGTTTTAAAAAAAAATTAAAAAATTGCGTTTTTGTTTTTAGAAAAAAATTTAAAGTAAAACCCCGTTTTGCTTAAGCTTTTTAAACATTTTTAATTTAAATCTTCAAAAAAAGCAAATTTTTAAAAAAAACGTAAAAATTTTGCCTTTATTAAAACGAATTAAATAAAATGCTTTTTTGCCAAAAAAGCATTTTAAGCTTTAGATCGTTGAAAAAATTTTTAAAAAAATTAATAAAAAGAAAATAAAAATTTCCCTTTTTTTTCCTTTTAAAAACGTTAAAAAATAAAACGGTTTTAAAAAACTTTTCAAATTTTAATTTTTAAAATTTAAATGGAATTTTAAAAAACGAATAAAAAACGGTTTTTATTTTTTCGCTTAAAACGTTTTGCTAAAAGGTTTTGTAAAAAAGCATTTTCAAATTTTGATTTGAAACTTAAATGGAATTTTAAAAAGAAAATAAAAATTTTTTTATTTTTTGGGTTAAAACGTTTGCTAAAAGCGTTTTGCTAAAAAAGCTTTTCAAAAGATTTAAATTTTTAAAAAGGAATTTAATAAAAAAAATTAAAAAAAAATTTTTTTTATCTGTTTTACGTTAAAAAGCTTAAACCAAAATTTTTTTTTTTTTAAGATTTTAGATTTTAAAAAAAGGAATTTAAAAAAACGAATAATAAAAAAATTTTTTTTAGTGTTTTTTTAAAAACGTTAAAAATAAACGCGTTTTGCTAAAAAAGCTTTTCCATTTTTAACTTTAAAACCCTTAAATAAGAAATTAATAAAAACGAATAATAAAAAATTTTTGGTTTTTTTGCTGTTTGCGTTTAAAAAGCAAAAATAAAAGGGGTAAGCTTTTTTTTTTTTGGTTTTTTTTTGGTTTTTGGTTCGCGTTAAAAGCCAAAAAAGTGCTGTTTTAAAAAAAGCATTTTCAAGCATTTTTTGATCGTTGAAATCGTTCAAAAGACGCAATAAATAAAAACGAATAATAAAAATTGCGTTTTTTTTTTTCGTTTTGCGTTAAAACGAGATTAAAAGCTCAAAACCTTTTTTTTTTTTCCTTTTAGGGAAAATTTAAAAACCAAAAAAAAAAGAAAAAAAAATTTTCCTTTTTTTTTTTTACGCGTTAAAAGCAGAATAAAGCTCAAAACGTGCGTTTTGCCAAAAAAGCATTTTCCCCAAAAAATGTTGAAATCGTTCAAATAGAAGCAATATTAATAAAAACGAAAATAAAAAATTTCCCTTTTATGCTGTTTTACGCGTTAAAACGCAGATTAAAAAAAATTTTTTTTTTTAAAAAATTTTTTTTTGTTAAATCATTAAAAAAACGAATATTTAAAACGTTAAAAAAAAAACGGTTTTTAGCGTTTTCCAAAACGCTTGCTAAAAGTTGTTTTGCTAAAAAAAAAATTTTTAAAAAAATTTAAATCGTTTTAAAAGGAAAAAATTTAAAAAAGAAAATAAAAAACGTCGTTTTTCTTTTTAGCTTAAAAACAATTAAAACTAAAATCGTTTTCAAAAAAGCATTTTAAAAAATTTAAATTTTAAAAAAAAATTTAATAAAAAAAAAAAAAAACGCGTTTTTTTTTGCTTAAAAGCCTTAAAAATCAAAAAATTTTTTTAAAAAAAAATTTTTGCTTTTAGTGTTAAACCCAAAAGAAAAATTTAAAAAAACTTAAAAAAATTTTCCTTTTGTGTTTTGGGTTTAAAAGAGATTTAAATAAAAAAAGGGTTTTTAAAATTTTTTAAGCTTTTAGACGTTAAATCAAAGCGCTTTAAAAAACAAAAAAAATTTTTTTTTTTTTTGGGCGTTAAAAAAAGCAATAAAATAAAACCGTTTTTTTAAAATGCTTTTTAAGCTTTTAGCGTTAAACGCAAATAAAAAATTTTCAAAATAAAAATTCCTTTTTGGCGTTTTACCCTTAAAACGCAATTAAATAAAACGGGTTTTTAAAATGCTTTTAAGCTTTTTGCGTTAAAAAGTTTCGCTGTAAAAAAGAAAAATTTAAAAAATTTTTTTTTGTTTTTCGCAAAAAAGAATAAATAAAAAATGCGTTTTCTTTTAAAAAAAATTTTTAAAATTTTTTTAAAAAAATTTAAAAAAAGAAAAATAAAAAATTTCCCAAAATTTTTTTTAAAAACGAATTAAACTCCTGCGTTTTGCTAAAAAACATTTTAAAACTTTTTTAACGTTGTGTTAAATAAGCAAAATTTTAAAAAAGAAAAATTAAAAATTTGTCTTTTTTTTTCTTTTTTTTAAAAAAAAATTAAAAAAACCCTTGTTTTCCAAAAACATTTTTAAACATTTTTTTAAAAACTTAAAAAAAAAAAAAAAAAAAAAAAAAAAATTGTGTTTTATTTTTTTACGGTTAAAACGCAGATTAAAAACCAAAACGTGCTGTTTTGCTAAAATAAGCATTTTCAAGCATTTTAGGGTCGTTGAAATCGTTCAAATAGGCGCAAAAAACCAAAAAAAAGAATAAATTAAAACCCTCGTTTTTGCTGGGTTTTCCCCGTTAAACACGCAGAATAAAAACTCAAAACGGCTGTTTTGCTAAAATAAGCATTTTCAAGCATTTTAGATCGATGAAATCGTTCAAAAGACGCAATATTAATAAAAAAAGAAAAAAAAAATTTCCCCTCGTTTTTTTGGGGTTTTACGCGTTAAAACACAGAAAAGCTCAAAAACTGTTTTGCTAAAATAAGCATTTTCAAGCATTTTAGATCGTTGAAAACGTTCAAATAGGCGCAATAAAAATAAAAACGAATAATAAAAAATTTTTGCGTTTTATGTTTTTCGCGTTAAAACGCAGATTAAAAACTCAAAACGTGCTGTTTTGCTAAAATAAGCATTTTCGCCCTTTTAAAATCGTTGGGAAAACGTTCAAAAAAGAAACAAAATAAAATAAAAAAGAATAATAAAAAATTCGTCGTTTTTATGCTGTTTTACGCGTTAAAACGAAGATTCTCAAAAAATTGCTGTTTTCAAAATAAGCATTTTCAAGCATTTTTTGATCGTTGGGAAAACGTTCAAATAGGCGCAATAAAATTTTAAAAAAGAATAATAAAAATTTCGTCGTTTTTCTTTTTTCGCGTTAAACGCAAAAATAAAGCCCCAAAAAGCTGTTTTTTTCTAAAATAAGCATTTTCAAGCATTTTAGATCGTTGAAATTGTTCAAAAGACGCAATTTAAAAAAAAACGAATAATAAAAAATTTTGTCGTTTTTTTTGCTGCCTTTTTCGCGTTAAAACGAAGATTAAAACTCAAAACGTGCTGTTTTGCTTTTAAAAAAAGCATTTTCGCCCTTTTAGATCGTTGAAATCGTTCAAAAAAGGCGCAATAAAACTAAAAAAAGAATAAAAAAATTTCCCCTCGTTTTTTTGTTTTTTTACGCGTTAACACGCAGGGGGAAAAAGCTCAAAACGGGTGTTTTGCTTTTAAAAAAAGCATTTTCAAGCATTTTTGGGTCGTTGGGAAAACGTTCAAATAGACGCAATATTAATAAAAACGAATAAAAATTTCGCCCTTTTTTTGCTGTTTTACCCTTAAAACACAGAAAAGCTCAAAAAGGGTGTTTTGCTTTAAAAAAAGCATTTTCAAAAAAAATTTTTTGATCGTTGAAATCGTTCAAATAGGCGAAAAAACTAAAAAAGAATAATAAAAATTTCGTCGTTTTTTTGCTGTTTTACGCGTTTAAAAAGCAGAATAAAGCTCAAAAAGTGCTGTTTTGCCAAAGTAAGCATTTTTTAAAAACAAACGTTTAAATCGTTCAAAAAAAGGAAATTTAAAAAAAACGAATAATAAAAAAAAATTTGTCGTTTTTTATGCTGTTTTACGCGTTAAAAAAGCAGATTAAAGCTCAAAACTTTCTGTTTTTTCTAAAATAAGCATTTTCAAGCCTTTTTGGGGGGTTAAACCCTTCAAATAGACGCAATTTTTAATAAAAAAAGAATAATAAAAAAATTTGTCGTTTTTTTAAAAAGTTTTTCGCGTTAAAACGCAGGGTTAAAGCTCAAAAAGTGCTGTTTTGCTTAAAAAAGCATTTTCAAGCATTTTTTGATCGTTGAAACCGTTCAAAAGAACAATATTAATAGAAAAAAGAATAATAAAAAAATTGTCGTTTTTTTGTTTTTTTACGCGTTAAAACGCAGATTAAAATAAAAAGTGCTGTTTTGCTAAAATAAACATTTTCAAGCATTTTGGGTTTTTGAAATCGTTCAAATAGAAGCAATATTAATAAAAAGGAATACAAAATTCGTCGTTTTTAAAGCTGTTTTACCCTTAAAAAGCAGATTAAAACTCAAAACGTGCTGTTTTGCTTTTAAAAAAGCATTTTCGCTTTTTAGATCGTTGAAATCGTTCAAATGAAGCAATATTAATAAAAAAAGAATAATAAAAATTCATCCTTTTTATGCTGTTTTACGCGTTAAAAAGCAGATTAAAACTAAACGTGCTGTTTTGAAATAAGCATTTTCAACTTTTTAGTTGTTGAAATCGTTCAAATAGAGCATATTAATAAAAACGAATAATAAAAAATTCGTCGTTTTATGCTGTTTTACGCGTTAAAACGCAGATTAAAGCTCAAAACGTGCTGTTTTGCTAAAATAAGCATTTTCAAGCATTTTAGATCGTTGAAATCGTTCAAATAGACGCATATTAATAAAAACGAATAATAAAAATTCGTCGTTTTTATGCTGTTTTACGCGTTAAAACGCAGATTAAAGCTCAAAACGTGCTGTTTTGCTAAAATAAGCATTTTCAAGCATTTTAGATCGTTGAAATCGTTCAAATAGAAGCAATATTAATAAAACGAATAATAAAAATTCGTCGTTTTATGCTGTTTTACGCGTTAAAACGCAGATTAAAGCTCAAAACGTGCTGTTTTGCTAAAATAAGCATTTTCAAGCATTTTAGATCGTTGAAATCGTTCAAATAGAAGCAATATTAATAAAAACGAATAATAAAAATTCGTCGTTTTATGCTGTTTTACGCGTTAAACGCAGATTAAAGCTCAAAACGTGCTGTTTTGCTAAAATAAGCATTTTCAAGCATTTTAGATCGTTGAAATCGTTCAAAGATTCAATATTAAATAAAAATAATAAAAATTTTTATGCTTTTCAGCGTTAAAAAGTCAATTAAAGTCTCAAAACGTGCTGTTTTGCTAAAATAAGCATTTTCAAGCATTTTAGATCAGTTTAATCGTTCAAATAGATGCAAATTAATAAAAAAACGAATAATAAAAAATTCGTCGTTTTTATGCGTTTTACGCGTTAAAACGCAGATTAAAGCTCAAAACGTGCTGTTTTTAAAATAAGCATTTTCAAAGCATTTTAGATCGTTGAAATCGTTCAAATGAAGCAATTTAATAAAAACGAATAATAAAATTCGTCGTTTTTTGTGTTTTCGCGTTAAACGCAGATTAAAGCTCAAAACGCTGTTTTGCTAAAATAAGCATTTTTCAAGCATTTTAGATCTTGAAATCGTTCAAATAGACGCAAATTAATAAAAACGAATAAAAAATTTTCGTTTTTATGCTTTTTCGCGTTAAAACGCAGATTAAAAGCCAAAACGTGCTGTTTTGCTAAAATAAGTTTTTCAAGCATTTTAGATCGTTGAAATCGTTCAAATAGACGCAATATTAATAAAAAACGAATAATAAAAAATTTCGTCGTTTTATGCTGTTTTACGCGTTAAAACGCAGATTAAAACTCAAAACGTGCTGTTTTAAAATAAGATTTTCAAGCATTTTTAGATCGAAAATCTTAAAAAGCAATTTTTAATAAAAACAATTAAGCAATGTCGTTTTATGCTGTTTTAAGCGTTAAAACGCAGATTAAAACAAAACATGCTGTTTTGCTAAAATAAGCATTTTCAAGCATTTTAGATCGTTGAAAAACGTTCAAATAGAAGCAATATTAATAAAAACAAATAATAAAAATTCGTCGTTTTATGCTGTTTTACGCGTTAAAACGCAGATTAAAAGCTCAAAACGTGCTGTTTTGCTAAAATAAGCATTTTCAAGCATTTTAGATCGTTGAAATCGTTCAAATAGAAGCAATATTAAAAAAACGAATAATAAAAAAATTCGTCGTTTTTATGATGCTGTTTTACGCGTTAAAACGCAGATTAAACCTCAAAACGTGCTGTTTTGCTAAAATATCCATTTTCAAGCATTTTAGATCGTTGAAATCGTTCAAATAGAAGCAATATTAATAAAACGAATAATAAAAATTAAACGTTTTTATGCTGTTTTACGCGTTAAAACGCAGATTAAAATCAAACTGCTGTTTTGCTAAAATAAGCATTTTCAAGCATTTTAGATCGTTGAAATCGTTCAAAAGACGCAATATTAATAAAAACGAATAATAAAAATTTCACGTCGTTTTATGCTGTTTGCTTAAACGCAGATTAAAGCTCAAAACGGGTGTTTTGCTAAAATAAGCATTTTTTAAGCATTTTAGATCGTTGAAATCGTTCAAATAGACGATATTAATAAAAACGAATAATAAAAATTTCGTCGTTTTATGTGTTTTACGCGTTAAATCGCAGATTAAAGCTCAAAACGCGCTGTTTTGCTAAAATAAGCATTTTCAAGCATTTTAGATCGTTGAAATCGTTCAAATAGACGCAATATTAATAAAAACGAATAATAAAAATTTCGTCGTTTTATGCTGTTTTACGCGTTAAACGCAGATTAAAGCTCAAAACGTGCTGTTTTGCTAAAATAAGCATTTTCAAGCATTTTAGATCGTTGAAATCGTTCAAATAGACGCATATTAATAAAAACGAATAATAAAAATTTCTTGTGTTTTATGTTGTTTACGCGTTAAACGCAGATTAAAGCTCAAAACGTGCTGTTTGCTAAAATAAGCATTTTCAAGCATTTTAGATCGTTGAAATCGTTCAAATAGACGCAATATTAATAAAAACGAGATAAAAAATTGTCGTTTTATGCTGTTTTACCGCTAAAACGCAGATTAAAGCTTTAAACTGCTGTTTTGCTAAAATAAGCATTTTCAAGCTATTTTAGATCGTTGAAATCGTTCAAATAGAGCTATTAATAAAAACGAATAATAAAAATTCGTGTTTTATGTGTTTTACGCGTTAAACGCAGATTAAAGCTCAAAAGTAGCTTTATGCTAAAATAAGCATTTCAAGCATTTTAGATCGTTGAAATCGTTCAAATAGACGCATATTAATAAAAACGAATAATAAAAATTTCGTCGTTTTATGCTGTTTTACGCGTTAAAACGCAGAAAAAAAGCTCAAAACGTGCTGTTTTGCAAATAAGCATTTTCAAGCTTTTAGATCGTTAAATCGTTCAAATAGAAGCTCAATTAATAGAAAACGAATAATAAAAATTCGTCGTTTTCATGCTGTTTTACGCGTTAAAACGCAGATTAAAGCTCAAAACGTGCTGTTTTGCTAAAATAAGCATTTTCAAGCTTTAGATCGTTGAAATCGTTCAAATAGACGCAATATTAATAAAACGAATAATTAAAATTCCGTTTATGCTGTTTACCGTTAAAACGCAGATTAAAGCTCAAAACGTGCTGTTTTGCTAAAATAACATTTTCAAGCATTTTAGATCGTTGAAATCGTTCAAATAGAAGCAATATTAATAAAACGAATAATAAAAATTGTCGTTTTATGCTGTTTTACGCGTTAAAACGCAGATTAAAAGCTCAAAAAGTGCTGTTTTGCTAAAATAAGCATTTTCAAGCATTTTAGATCTTACCGTTAAACGCGCAATAAATCAAAACGAATAATAAAATTTTGTCTTTTATGCTTTTACCCTTAAAATCGCAGAATAAAGCTGCAAAATCCCTTTTAAAAATCGCATTTTCATGCTTTTAAAGTTAAAACGCAGAATAACGCAAATTAATAACGAAAATAAGAAATTTTTGCTTTTTAGATCGTTGAAAGCGTTCAAATAGAAGCAATATTAAAAAACGAATTATTAAAAATTGCGTTTTAAGCTTTTAGACGCTTGAAACGTCAAATAAGCTCAAATTGTTTTGCTAAAATAAGCATTCAAGCTTTTAGCTGTTTCGGTAAACGCAGATTAAACGCAAAATTAATAAACGAATAATAAAAATTTCTCGCATTTTTGATGTTTTAACCCTTCAAACGAAGATTAAAAAAAACGGTTTATTTTAAAATAAGCTTTTCAAGCATTTTAGATCGTTAAATCGAATTCAAATAAAACGCATTTATAAAAACGAATAAAGCATTTTATGCTGTTTACCGTTAAAAACGCAGATTAAAGCTCAAAAACTGCTATTATTGCTAAATAAGTTTTCAAGTTTTGATCGTTGAAATCGGATTAAATAAACGCTTTAATAAAAATAAGCATTTCACATTTTTATGCTGTTTTAAGCGTTAAAACGAAGATTAAAAACAAAAAATGCTGTTTTGCTAAAATAAGCGTTTTAAAGCAGTTTAGATCGTTGAAATCGTTCAAATAGACGCAATATTAATAAAAACGAAATAAAATTCGTCGTTTTATGCTGTTTTACGCGTTAAAACGCAGATTAAAGCTCAAAACGTGCTGTTTTGCTAAAATAAGCATTTTCAAGCATTTTAGATCGTTGAAATCGTTCAAATAGAAGCAATATTAATAAAAACGAATAATAAAAATTCGTCGTTTTATGCTGTTTTACGCGTTAAAACGCAGATTAAAAGCTCAAAACGTGCTGTTTTGCTAAAATAAGCATTTTCAAGCATTTTAGATCGCTGAAATCGTTCAAATAGACGCAATATTAATAAAAACGAATAATAAAATTCGTCGTTTTAGTGTTTTACGCGTTAAAACGCAGATTAAAGCTCAAACGTGCTGTTTGCTAAAATAAGCATTTTCAAGCATTTTAGATCGTTGAAATCGTTCAAATAGAAGCAATATTAATAAAACGAATAAAAAATTGTCGTTTTATGGTTTACGCGTTAAACAAATTAAAGCTCCGTGCTGTTTTGCTAAAATAAGCATTTCAAGATTTTAGATCGTGAATCGTTCAAATAGACGCAATAAAAAAACGAATAATAAAAATTCGTCGTTTTATGCTGTTTACGCGTTAAACGCATTAAAGCTCAAAACGCTGTTTGCTAAAATAAGCATTTCACATTTTGATCGTGAAATGTTCAATAGAAGAATATTAATAAAACGAAATAAAAATTGTCGTTTTATGTGTTTACGTTAAACGCAGATTAAAGCTCAAAACGCTGTTTGCTAAAATGCATTTTCAGCATTTTAGATCGTGAAATCGTTCAAATAGACGCAATATTAATAAAACAATAATAAAAATTGTCGTTTTATGTGTTTTACGCGTTAAAACGCAGATTAAGCTCAAAATGCTGTTTCTAAAATTTTAAGCTAAAATTTTTATCAAGCATTTTAGAAAGATTGAACGTTCAAATTTTAGGCGCAAAATAAAAAATAAAAACGAATAATAAAAAAAAAAAAAAAAAAAAATTTTTTTTTTTTTGGGTTTTTTTGCAAAAAAAAAAAAATTTTTTTTTCCCCAAAAAAAAGGTTTTTTTAAAATTTTTTTTTAAAAAAAAAAAAAATAAAACCAAAAAAAAAAAAATTTTTTTTTTTTCTTTTTTTTTTAAAAAAAAAAAATTCCCCCAAAAAAAAATTTTTTTTTAAAAAAATTTTTTTTTTTTAAAAGGCCAAAAAAAAAAAAGGAAATTTTTTAAAAAAAAATTTTTTTTTTTTTGGGGTTTTTTGTTCCAAAAGGGGAAAAAAAATTTTTTAAATTTTTTTTAAACTTTTAAAAAAAAAAAAAAAAATAAAATTTTTAAAAAAAATTTTTTCGGTTTTTTTTTTAAAAAAAATTTTTTAAAAAAAATTTTTTTTTAAAAATTTTCCCTTTTTTTTTTTAAAAAAAAAAAAAAAAAAAAAATTTTTTTTTTTTTTTTTAAAAGGGGTTTTTTTAAAAAATTTTTAAAAAAAAAAATTTTTTTTAAAAAAAATTTTTTTCCCTTTTCCTTTAAAAAAAAAAAAAAATTTTTTTTTTAAACCCTTTTTTTAAAAAAAAAAATTTTTTAAAAAAAAAATTTTTTGCTTTTAAAAAAAAAAATTTTTTTTTGTTTTAAAAAAAAAAAAAAAAAAAAAAAAATTTTTTTAAAAAAAAAAAAACCCCCCCCCTAAAAAAAATTTTTTTTTTTTTAAATTTTTAAAAAAAAAAAAAAAAAAAAAAAAATTTTTTTTTTTAAAAAAAAATTTTTTTTTAAAAAAAAAAAAAAAAAAAACTTTTTTTTTAAAAAAAAAAAAACCTTTTTTTTTTTAAAAAAAAAATTTAAAAAAAAATTTTTTTTTTTAAAAAAGGGGGGTTTTAAAAAAAAACCAAAATTTTTTTGAAAATTTAAAAAAAAATTTTAAAAAAATTTTTTTAAAAAAAAAAAAACGGTTAAAAAAAAACCCCCAAATTTTTTTTGGTTTAAAAAAATTTTCCCCTTTTTGGGTTTTTTAAAAAAAAATTTTTTAAAAAAAAAAAAAATTTTTTTTTTTTAAAAAATTTAAAAAAAATTTTTTTTTTTTTTTTTTAAAAAATTTTGGTTTTAAAAAAATTTAAAATTTTAAAAAAAAATTTCAAAAAGGTTTTTTTTTCCCCAAAAAATTTTTTTTTTTTTTAAAAAAAAAAAAAAAGGGTTTTTTAAAATTTAAAAAAAAATTTTTTTTTAAAAAAAATTTTTAAAAAAAAACCCTTTTTTTAAAAAAAAAAAAAAAAAATTTTTTTTTTTAAAAAAAAACCCCAAAAAAATTTTTTTTAAAAAAAAAAAAATTTTAAAAAAAAAAAAAAAAAAGGTTTTAAAAATTTAAAAAAATTTTTTTTTTTTTGGAAAAAACCCCAAAAAAAAAACGTTAAATTTTTTAAAAAAAATTTTTAAAAAAAAATTTTTAAAAATTTTTTTAAAAAATTTTTTTAAAAAAAATAAAAAAAAAATTTTTTTTTTTTTAAAAAAAAATTTAAAATTTTTTTTTTAAAAAAAAATTTTTAAAAAAAAAATTTTCGTTTTAAAAGGGAAATTTTTAAAAAAAAAATTAAAAAATTTTTTTTTTTTCCTTTTTAAAAAAATTTTTTTAAAAAAAATTTTTAAAAAAATTTAAAAAATTTTAAAAAAAAAATTTTTTTTTTTTCCTTTTTTAAAAAAAAAATTAAAACGTTTTTTGTTTTCCCGGAAAAATTTAAACCCAAAAGGGTTTTTTAAAAAAAAATTTTTAAATTTTTTTTTTTTTTAAAAAAAATTTAAAAAAAAACGGGTTTTTTTTTTTTCCTTTTTTCCCTTAAAAAAAAAAAACCCAAAAAAAATTTTTTTAAAAAAATTTTTTAAAATTTTTTTTAAAAAAAAAAAACCCAAAATTTTTTAAAAAAAAAAATTTTGGTTTTTTTGGTTTTTTCGTTAAAAGGTTAAAAAAAAAAAAATTTTTTTTTTTTTTTTTTTAAAAAAAATTTTCAAAAGGCCTTTTTAAAAAAAAAATTTTAAAAATTTTTTTTTGGTTTTTCCTTAAAAAAAATTTTTAA
>NW_027045782.1:20000-25000 GCF_025399875.1 Dalotia coriaria
AACATTTTAGATCGCTGAAATCGTTTAAGTAGAAGCAATATTAATAAAACGAATAATAAAAATTCGTCATTTTATGCTGTTTTAGCGTTAAAACGCAGATTAAAGCTCAAACGTGCGTTTTGCTAAAATAAGCATTTTCAAGCATTTTAGATCGTTGAAATCGTTCAAATAGACGCAATAAAAATAAAAAACGAATAATACAAATTTGCGTTTTATGCTGTTTACGCGTTAAACCGCAGAATAAAGCTCAAACGTATGTTTTTAAAATAAGCATTTTCAAGCATTTTAGATTGTTGAAACGTTCAAATAGACGCAATATTAATAAAAACGAATAATAAATTCGTCGTTTTATGCTGTTTTACGCGTTAAAACGCAGATTAAAGCTCAAAACGTGCTGTTTTGCTAAAATAAGCATTTTCAAGCATTTTAGATCGTTGAAATCGTTCAAATAGAAGCAATATTAATAAAAACGAATAATAAAAATCGTCTTTTTATGCTGTTTTACGCGTTAAAACGCAGATTAAAGCTCAAAACGGCTGTTTGCTAAAATGCATTTTCAGCATTTAGATCGTTGAAATCGTTCAAATAGACGCAATATTAATAAAAACAAATAATAAAATTCCTGTCTTTTATGTGTTTTGCGTAAAACGCAGATTAAAGCTCAAAACGTGCTGTTTTAGCTGATAAAAAGCATTTCTTAAGCATTTTAGACGTTAAACGTTAAAGCAAGCTTTTCAATAATAAAAAAAATAAAAATCGTCATTTTATGTTGTTTGTACGGTTAAAACGTGCTGTTTTGCAAAATAAGAACCCCTTTTTTTTTTAAAAAAAAAAAAAAAACCCCCCCTTTTAAAAAATTTTTAAAAAAAATTTTTTTTAAAAAAAATTTTTTTTTAAAAAAAACAAAATTTAAAATTTTTTTTTAAAAAATTTTTTTTTTTGGGGAAAAAAAAAAGGGTTTTAAAAAAAAAAATTTTTAAAAAAATTTTTCCCCAAAATTTTTTTTTGGGGCCAAAAAAAACCCAAAAACCTTTTTTTTTAAATTTTAAAAAAAAAAGTTAAAACGGCCTTTTCCAAAAAAAAAAAGAAAAATTTTTAAAATTTTTTTTTAAAAAAATTTTTTTTAAAAAAAAAGAAAATTTAAAATTTTCCCCTTTTTTTTTTTTTTTAAAAAAAAAAAAATTTTTTTAAAAAAAAAAAAAAAAAAAAAAAAAATTTTTTTTTTAAAAAAAAAAAAAAAAAAAAACCCCTTTTTTTTTTTTTTTTTCGCTTTTTAAAAAAATTTTTTAAAAAAAATTTTAAAAAATTTTTTTTTTTTTGGGGGGGAAAATTTTAAAAAAAATTAAAAAAAATTTTTTTTTTCCAAAAAAGTTTTAAAAATCCCCGGGGTTTTTAAAAAACCCTTTTAAAAAAAAAAAAAAAAAGGGTTTTTTTAAAAAAAAAAAAAATTTTTTTTTTGGAAAAAAACCCCCCGGGGGGGGTTTTTTAAAAAAATTTTAAAAAAAATTAAAAAAAAAGTTTTTTTTTAAAAAAAAACCCAAAAAAGGGGTTTTTTTTTTTTTCCCCCCTTTTTTTTTGGGGGAAAAAAAAATTTTTTTTTTTAAAAAAAAAAAAAAAAAATTTTTTAAAAAAAAAATTTTTTTTTCCCCCTTTTTTTTAAAAAAAAAAATTTTTTTTTAAAAAAAATTTTGGTTTTTTTAAAATTTAAAATTTTTTAAAAAAATTTTAAAAAAAAATAAAAATTTTAAAAAAATTTTTTTTTTTTTTTTAAAAAAAATTTTTGGGGAAAAAAAAAATTTTAAAATTTTGTTTTTAAAAAAATTTAAAAATTTTTTAAAAAAAATTTTTTTTTTTTAAAAAAACCAAAAATTTGGTTTAAAAGGTTTTTTTAAAAAAGTTTTAAAAAAAAATTTTTTTTAAAAAATTTTTTTAAAAAAAAAGAAAAAAAATTTTTTTTTAAAAAAAATTTTTTTAAAAAGGGTTTTTTCCCCCGGGGTTTTAAAAAAAAATTTTAAACTTTGGTTTTTTAAAAAAAAATTTTTTTTTTTAAAAAAAAAAATAAACCCCCAAAAAAAAAAAAAGGTTTTCCCCCCTTTTTTTTTCCAAAAAAAATTTTAAATTTTTAAAAATTTTTTAAAAAAAGGAATTTAAAAAAACCTTTTTTTTTCGTTTTTTTCCCCTTTTTTAAAAAAAAAAAAAAATTTTTTTTTAAAAAAAAAAAATTTTTTTAAAAAATTTTTTTAAAAAAAAAAAAAAAAATTTTGGGGTTTTTTTTTTTTAAAAAAAAAAAAAAAAAAGGGGGAAATTTTTTTTTTTTTCCTTTTTAAAAAAACCCAAATTTTTTTAAAAAAAAATTTTTAAAAAATTTTTAAAAAAAAAAACCCAAAATTTTTTTTAAAATTTTTTTTTTTTGGTTTTGGGGAAAAAGGGTTTTCCCAAAAATTTTTTTAAAAAATTTAAAAATTTTAAAAAAAATTTTAAAAAAAAATTTTTTTTTTTAAAAAAAAAAAAAATTTTTTTTTTTTCCCGGGGTTTTTAAAAAAAAAATTTTTTTTTGGAAAAATTTAAAATTTTTTTTTAAAAAAAGGGAAAAAAAAAAAAAATTTTTCCCCCTTTTTTTTTTTTTAAAAAAACCCCTTTTAAGGGGGGAAAATTTTAAAAAAAATTTTAAAAAAAAAAAAAATTTAAAATTTTTTTTTTTTTTGGGGGGGGAAAAAAGGAAAAAATTTTTTTTTTTGCCAAAAAACATTTTAACTTTTAAATTTTTTTTTTTAAAAAAAAAAAATAAAAAAAAAAAAAAAATTTTTTTTTTTTTTTGGGAAAAAATTAAAAAAAAATTTTTTTTTTTTTTTTTTTTTAAAATTTTTTTTGGTTTTTTTAAAAAAAATTAAAAAAAAAAAAAAATTTTTTTTTAATTTTTTTTAAAAAAAAACCAAAACGGTTTTTTTAAAAAAATTTTTTTTTTCCCGGTTTTTTAAAAAAAAAAAAAAAAAAAAAAATTTTCCCCTTTTTTTTTTCCCCAAAACCAAAAAAAAAAATTTTTTTAAAAAAATTTTAAATTTTTTTAAATTTAAAAAAAGGGGAAAAAAAAAAAAAAAAAAAATTTTTTTTTTTTTTTCCTTTTTTTAAAAAAAACCCAAAAAGGGTTTTTTTTAAAAAAAATTTTAAATTTTTTTTTTGGGGTTTAAAAAAATTTTTAAAAAAAAAAAATAAAAAATTTTTTTTTTGTTTTTTTAAAAAAATTAAAAAAAAATTTTTTTTTTAAAATAAGATTTTTAAGCATTTTGTTTGGGGGAAAACGTTTAAAAAAAAATTAATTAAAAAAAAAAAATTTTTTTTTTGTTTTTTTAAAAAAAAAAAAAAACCCAAAAAGTGCTGTTTTGTAAAAATTTAAACATTTTCAAGCATTTTAGATCGGGGAAAGTTAAATAGAAGCAATATTAATAAAAAAAAAAAAAAAAATTTTTTTTTTTTTTTAAAAAAAAAAAAAAACCCGGGGGTTTTTTTTGATAAAAAAAAAATTTTTTTAAAAAAAAAAAAAAAAACAATAAAAAAATTTTTTTTTTTTTTAAAAAAAAACCAAATTTTTAAAAGGGTTTTTTAAAAAAAAAATTTTAACCTTTTTAAAAAAAAAAAAAAAAAATTTTTTTTAAAAAAAAAAAATTTTTTTTTTGGGGGGAAAACCAAAAATTTTTTTTTTTTTTTAAAAAATTTTTTTTTGTTTTTAAAAAAAAAAAAAAAAAAAAAAAAAAAATTTTTTTTGGGTTTTTTTGCAAAAAAAAAACCCCTTTTTTAAAAAATTTTCCCCCTTTTTTTTTTTAAAAATTTAAAAAAAAAAAAAAAAAAATTTTTTTTTTTTAAATTAAAAAAAACCCCCCCCTTTTTTTAAAAATTTTTTTTTGTTTTTTGGGAAAAAAAAAAACAATTTAAAAAAAAAAAAAAATTTTTTTTTTTTTTTTTTTAAAAAAAAAAAAAAAAAAAAAAATTTTCCAAAAAAATTTTTTTTAAATTAAAAAAATTTAAAAAAACCCTTTTTTTTGGTTTTTTTTTTTAAAAAGGGGGTTTTAAAAAAAAACCCCAAAATTTTTTTAAACCTTTTTAAAAAAAAAAAAATTAAAAAAAAAAAAATGGGTTTTTTAAAAAAAAAAGGCCGGCCCCCCCTTTTTTTTTTTTTTGGGGGTTTTTTAAAAAAAAAAAAAAATTAAAAAAACGGTTTTTTTTTTTTTTCCCGGAAAACCAAAGGCCCGGGGGGTTTTAAAAAATTTTTTTTTTTAAAAAAAAAAAATTAAAAAAAAATAAAAAAAAAATTTTTTTTTTTTTTTAAAAAAAAAAAAAATTTTTTTTTTTAAAAAAAATTTTAAATTTTTTTAAAAAAATTAAAAAAAAATTTTAAAAAAAAAAAAATTTTTTTTTTTTTCCCCCGGTTAAAAACCCAAAAACCCCCCCAAAAAAGGGGTTTTTTTTAAATTTTAAACTTTTTAAAATTTTAAAAAAAAAGAAAAAAAATTTTTTTAAAAAAAAAAAAATTTTTTTTGGTTTAAACCCTTTTTTAAAAAAAAAAATTTTTTTTTTAAAACCGAATTTTTAAAAAAAATTTTTTTTAAAAAAAAAAAAAAATTTTTTTTTAAAAAAAAAAAACCCCTTTTAAAACGGAAAATTTTAAAAAGGAAAAAACCCGGGGTTTTAAAAAAATTTTAAAAAAGGGGGTTTTTAAAGTTTAAAAAAACCTTTTTAAAAAAAAAAAAAAAAATTTTTTGGGGTTTTTTTAAAAAAAAAAATTTAAAAATTTAAAACGTTTTTTTAAAAAAAATTTTAAAAAAAAAAAAAAAACCCCCCCAAAAAAAAAAAAAAAATTTTTTGTTTTAAAAAATTTTTTTTGGCCCAAAAAACCCCAAAAAAACCCTTTTTAAAAAAAAAAAAAAATTTTTTTTTTTTTTTAAAAAAAAAAATTTTTAAAAAAAAATTTTTTTTTTTTCCTTTTTTTGGGCCCCCAAATTTTA
>NW_027045782.1:30000-53025 GCF_025399875.1 Dalotia coriaria
ATTTTAGATCGTTGAAATCGTTCAAATAGACGCAATATTAATAAAAAACGAATAATAAAAATTTCGTGGTTTTTATGCTGTTTACGCGATTAAAACGCAGATTAAAACTAAAACGGCTGTTTTGATAAAACCGAAGCATTTTCAAGCATTCTGGTCGTTAAATCGTTCGGCAAACAATATTACTAAAAACGAATAATAATAAAAAATCGTCGTTTTATGCTGTTTACGGGTTAAAACGCAGATTAAAGCTCAAAACGTGCTGTTTTGCTAAAATAAGCATTTTCAAGCATTTTAGATCGTTGAAATCGTTTTAAATAGAAACAGCCAGTAATAAAACGAATAATAAAAGTTCGTCATTTTTATGCTGTTTTACGCGTTAAAACGCAGATTAAAACTCAAAACGTGCTTTGTTTTGCTGAATAAGCATTTTTCAAGCATTTTTAGATCGTTGAAATCGTTCAAATAGACGCAATATTAATAAAAACGAATAATAAAAATTTCGTCGTTTTTATGCTGTTTTACGCGTTAAAACGCAGATTAAAGCTAAAACGTGCTGTTTTGATAAAATAAGCATTTTCAAGCATTCACAGATCGTTGAAATCGTTTCAAGTAGAGAAGCAATATTAATAAAAACGAATAATAAAAAAATCGTCGTTTTTTATGCTGTTTTACGGGTTAAAACGCAGATTAAAGCTCAAAACGTGCTGTTTAGCAAATAAGCATTTTCAAGCATTTTAGTCCGTTGAAATCGTTTAAATAGAAGCAATATTAATAAAAACGAATAATAAAAAGTTCGTCATTTTTATGCTGTTTTACGCGTTAAAACGCAGTTAAAAGCTCAAAACGTGCTGTTTTGCACAAAATAAGCATTTTCAAGCATTTTAGATCGTTGAAATCGTTTAAATAGACGCAATAATGTGTAAAAACGAATAATAAAAATTTCAGTCGTTTTTATGCTGTTTTACGCGTTAAAACGCAGATGGCGCAAACGTGCTGCTTTTGCTAAAATAAGCATTTTCAAACATTTTAGATCGTTGAAATCGTTTCAAATAGAGCAATATTAATAAAAACGAATAATAAAAATTCGTCGTTTTTATGCTGTTTTACGCGTTAAAACGCAGTTAAAACTCAAAACGTGCTGTTTTAGCAAAATAAGCATTTTCAAGCATTTTTAGATCGTTGAAATCGTTCAAATAGAAGCAATATTAATAAAAAAACGTTAATAAAATATTCGTCGTTTTTATGCTGTTTTTACGCGTTAAAACGCAGATTAAAGCTCAAAACGTGCTGTTTTACAAAATAAGCATTTTCAAACATTTTTAGATCGTT
This sequence comes from Dalotia coriaria, assembly GCF_025399875.1. Lineage (NCBI taxonomy): Eukaryota > Metazoa > Arthropoda > Insecta > Coleoptera > Staphylinidae > Dalotia > Dalotia coriaria. The sequence goes on from NW_027045782.1 coordinate 31,330, forward strand.
GAAATCGTTTTAGGTAGAAACAATGTGTGGCCTTAATAAAAACGAATAATAAAAAAATTGTCATTTTATGCTGTTTTACGCGTTAAACGCAGATTAAAGCTCAAAACGTGCTGTTTTGCTAAAATAAGCATTTTCAAGCATTTTAGATCGTTGAAATCGTTCAAATAGACACCAATATTAATAAAACGAATAATAAAAATTTCGTCGTTTTATGCTGTTTTACGCGTTAAAACGCTGATTAAAATAAAACGTGCTGTTTGCTAAAATAAGCATTTTTCAAGCATTTTAGATCGTTGAAATCGTTCAAATAGACGCAATATTATAAAAACGAATAATAAAAAATCGTCGTTTTTATGCTGTTTTACGCGTTAAAACGCAGATTAAACTCAAAACATGCTGTTTTGCTAAAATAAGCATTTTCAAGCATTTTTTGATCGTTGAAATCCCTTCAAATAGACGCAATATTAAAAAAACCAATAATAAAAATTCGTCGTTTTTATGCTGTTTTTCGCGTTAAAACGCAGATCCAAAACAAAACGTGCTGTTTTGCTAAAAAAAAAGCATTTTCAAGCATTTTAGATCGTTGAAATCGTTCAAATAAACAATATTAATAAAAACGAATAATAGAAAATTCTCGTTTTTGCTGTTTTACGCATTAAAACGCAGATTAAAAAATCAAAACGTCTGTTTTGCTAAAATAAGCATTTTCAAACATTTTAGATCGTTGAAATCGTTTAAGTAGAAGCAATATTAATAAAAACGATAATAAAAATTCGTCATTTTTATGCTTTTTTTTACGCTTAAAACGCAGATTAAAACTCAAAACGTGCTGTTTTTTTCTAAAATAAAACATTTTCAAGCATTTTAGATCGTTGAAATCGTTCAAATAGACGCAATAAAAATAAAAACGAATAATACAAATTTCGTCGTTTTTATGCTGTTTTACGCGTTAAACCGCAGGGGAAAAAGCTCAAAACGTACTGTTTTGCTAAAATAAAGCATTTTCAAGCATTTTAGATTGTTGAAATCGTTCAAATAGACGCAATATTAATAAAAAACGAATAATAAAAATTTCGTCGTTTTTATGCTGTTTTACGCGTTAAAACGCAGATTAAAGCTCAAAACGTGCTGTTTTGCTAAAATAAGCATTTTCAAGCATTTTAGATCGTTGAAATCGTTCAAATAGAAACTATTTAAAACGAATAATAAAAATCGTCTTTTATGCTGTTTACGCGTTAAAACGCAGATTAAACTCAAAACGTGCTGTTTTGCTAAAATAAGCATTTTCAAGCATTTTAGATCGTTGAAATCGTTCAAATAGACGCAATATTAATAAAAACAAATAATAAAAATTTCGTCGTTTTTATGCTGTTTTAAGCGTTAAAACGAGATTAAAACTCAAAACGTGCTGTTTTGCTAAAATAACATTTTCAAGCATTTTAGATCGTTGAAATCGTTTAAATAGAAGCAAAAAAATAAAAACGAATAATAAAAAAAACGTCGTTTTTTTGCTGTTTTACGCGTTAAAACGCAGGTTAAAACTCAAAACGTGCTGTTTTGCTAAAATAAGCATTTTCAAGCATTTTTTGATCGTTGAAATCGTTCAAATAGAAGCAATATTAATAAAAACGAATAATAAAAATTCGTCGTTTTTTTTGCTGTTTTTCGCGTTAAAAAGCAGATTAAAACTCAAAACGTGCTGTTTTGCTAAAATAAGCATTTTCAAGCATTTTAGATCGTTGAAATCGTTCAAATAGACGCAATATTAATAAAAAACGAATAATAAAGTGTTTTTTTGCTGTTTTCGCGTTAAAAAGCAGATTAAAGGGCAAAACGTGCTGTTTTTTCTAAAATAAGCTTTTTTAAGCATTTTAATCGTTGAAATCTTCAAATAGACGCCATATTAATAAAAACGAAAGTAAAAAATTTTGTCGTTTTATGCTGTTTTACGCGTTAAAAAGCAGATTAAACTCAAAACGTGCTGTTTTTCTAAAATAAGCATTTTCAAGCATTTTTGATCGTTGAAATCGTTAAATAGAAGCAATATTTATAAAAAACGAATAATAAAAATTCGTCATTTTATGCTGTTTTGCGTTAGCAGATTAAAAGCTCAAAACGTGCTGTTTTTGCTAAAATGTCGGCATTTTCAGCATTTTTAGATCGTTGAAATCGTTCAAATAGAAGCAATATTAATAAAAACGAATAATAAAAATTCACGTCGTTTTATGCTGTTTTACGCGTTAAAACGCAGATTACAGCTCAAAACATTAACTTTGTTTTTGCTAAAATAAGCATTTTTCAGCATTTTAGATCGTTGAAATCGTTCCAAATAGAAGCAATATTAATAAAAAACGAATAATAAAAATTCGTCGTTTTTATGCTGTTTTACGCGCGTTAAAACGCAGATTAAGAAAGCTCAAAACGTTAACATTTTTGCTACGTAAGCATTTTCAAGCATTTTGGATCGTTAAGAATCGTTCAAATACGACAATGTGTAAAACGAATAATAAAAAATTTCGTCGTTTTATGCTGTTTTTACGCGTTAAAACGCAGATTAAAGCTCAAAACATGCTGTTTTGCTAAAATAAGCATTTTCAAGCATTTTTTAGATCGTTGAAATCGTTTTATTCGGCAATATTAATAAAAACAGATAATAATTTAGTAATTTTTATGCTGTTTACGCGTTAGCAGATTAAAGCTCAAAACGTGCTGTTTTGCTAAAATAAGCATTTTTCAAGCATTTTAAGATCGTTGAAATCGTTCAAATAGACGCAATAGTAATAAAACGAATAATAAAAAATTTCTGATGGTTTTATGCTGTCTTACGCGTTGAAACGCAGAATAAAGCTCAAAACGTGCTGTTTTTGCTAAAAATAAGCATTTTCAAGCATTTTTTTAGATCGTTGAAATCGTTAAAATAGAAGCAATATTAATAAAAACGAATAATAAAATTTCGTCGTTTTATGCTGTTTTACGCGTTGAAACGCAGATTAAAAACTCAAAACGTGCTGTTTTGACAAAATAAGCATTTTCAAGCATTTTAGATCGTTGAAATCGTTCAAATAGAAGCAATATTAATAAAAACGAATAATAAAAAATTGTAGTTTTTATGCTGTTTTACGCGTTAAACGCGGTTAAAACTCAAAACGTGCTGTTTTTACGCTAAGATAAAAACATTTTCAAGCATTTTTAGATCGTTGAAATCGTTCAAATAGAAGCAATAGTAATAAAAGAACGAATAATAAAAATTCGTCGTTTTATGCTGTTTTACGCGTTAAAACGCAGATTAAAGCTCGGCGCTGTTTTTGATAAAATAAGCATTTTCAAGCATTTTAGATCGTTGAAATCCTACGTTCAAATAGACGCAATAGTAATAAAAACGAATAATAAAAATTTCGTCGTTTTATGCTGTTTTGCGCGTTAAAACGCAGATTAAAGCTCAAAACGTGCTGTTTTGCTAAAATAAGCTGTTTTCGTGTTTGAATCGTTGGAAATCTCGTTCAAATGAAGCAATATTAATAAAAACGAATAATAAAAAATTCGTCACGTTTTTATGCTGTTTTACGCGTTAAACGCAGATTGAAACAAAGCATTAACTGTTTTTGCTAAAGTAAGCATTTTCAAGCGACTTTAGATGCGTTGGAAATCGTTCAAATAGACGCAATAGTAATAAAAACGAATAATAAAATTCGTCGTTTTTTATGCTGTTTTGCGCGTTAAAACGGCGATTAAAACTCAAAACGTGCTGTTTGCCTGACCGGCATTTCAAGCATTTTTGATCGTTTGAAATCGATTTCAAATTGAAACGTAATAAAACGAATAATAAAAAAATCGTCGTTTTTTTTTTATGCTGTTTTACGCGTTAAAACGCAGATTAAAACTCAAAACGTGCTGTTTTTGCTAAAATAAGCATTTTCAAGCATTTTAGATCGTTGAAATCGTTCCAAATAGAGAAACGTATTAATAAAAACGAATAATAAAAATTCGTCGTTTTATGCTTTTGTTTTACGCGTTAAAACGCGAATTAAAACTCAAAACATTGTTTTAGCACAAAATAAGCATTTTCCAAGCATTTTAGATCGTTGAAATCGTTCAAAATAGACGCAATATTAATAAAAACGAATAATAAAAATTCGTCGTTTCATGCTGTTTTACGCGTTAAAACGCAGATTAAAACTCAAAACGTGTATTTTGCTAAAATAAGCATTTTCAAAGCATTTTTAGATCGTTGAAATCGTTCAAATAGAAGCAATATTGGCAAAACGAATAATAAAAATTCGTCGTTTTTATGCTGTTTACGCGTTAAAACGCAGATTAAAAACTCAAACGTGCTGTTTGCTAAAATAAGCATTTTCAAGCATTTTAGATCGTTGGAAATCGTTCAAATAGACGCAATAATAAAAACCAATAATAAAAATTCGTCGTTTTATGCCGTTTTTACGCGTTAAAACGCGCGCAGATTGAAAATAAAACGTGTACTGCACAAAATAAGCATTTTCAAAGCATTTTTAGATCGTTAAAAATCCCGTTCAAATAGAGAAGCAATATTAATAAAAGAACGGAATAATAAAAAATTCGCCGTTTTTATGCTGTTTACGCATTAAACGCAGATTAAAGCTTAAAAACGTGCTGTTTTTGCTAAAATAAGCATTTTCAAGCATTTAGATCGTTGAAATCGTTCAAATAGAAGCAATATTAATAAAACGAATAATAAAAATTCGTCGTTTTTATGCTGTTTTACGCGTTAAAACGCAGATTAAAAGCTCAAAACGTGCTGTTTTGCTAGAATAAGCATTTTCAAGCATTTTAGATCGTTGAAATCGTTCAAATAGACGCAATATTAATAAAAACGAATAATAAAAATTTCGTCGTTTTATGCTGTTTTACGCGTTAAAACGCAGATTAAAGCTAAAACGTGCTGTTTTGATAAAATAAGCATTGCCGAAGCATTCTGAATCGTTGAAATCGTTCAAATAGAAGCAATATTACTAAAAACGAATAATAAAAATCGTCACGTTTTGTATGCTTGTTTTACGGGTTAAAACGCGAGATTAAACTCAAAACGTGCTGTTTTAGCACAAAATAAATTTTCAGAGCTGCAGTCGTTGAAATCGTTTAAATAGAAGCAATATTAATAAAAACGAATAATAAAAGTTCGTCATTTTTTATGCTGTTTTACGCGTTAAAACGCAGATTAAAGCTCAAAACGTGCTGTTTTGCTGGGAATAAGCATTTTCAAAGCATTTTAGATCGTTGAAATCGTTCAAATAGACGCAATATTAATAAAAAACGAATAATAAAATTTCGTCGTTTTTATGCTGTTTTACGCGTTAAAACGCAGATTAAAAGCTAAAACGTGCTGTTTTGATAAAATAAGCATTTTCAAGCATTCTAGATCGTTGAAATCGTTCAATAGAAGCAATATTAATAAAAACGAATAATAAAAAATCGTCGTTTTATGCTTTTGTTTTACGAGGTTAAACGTTAAAACTCAAAACGTGCTGTTTTGCTAAAATAAGCATTTTCAAGCATTTTAGATCGTTGAAATCGTTTAAATAGAAGCAATAAAAACGAATAATAAAAAGTTCGTCATTTTATGCTGTTTTACGCGTTAAACGCAGATTAAAACTCAAAACGTGCTGTTGCGCATCGTCGCTTTTATTTTCAAGCATTTTAGATCGTTGAAATCGTTCAAATAGACGCAATATTAATAAAACAGATAATAAAAATTTCGTCGTTTTTATGCTGTTTTTACGCGTTAAAACGCAGATAAACTCAAAACGTGCTGTTTTGCTAAAATAAGCATTTTCAAGCATTTTTAGATCCCGTTGAAATCGTTCAAATAGAAGCAATATTAATAAAAACGAATAATAAAAAATTCGTCGTTTTTTATGCTTTTACCTTTAAAACGCAGATTAAAAACTCAAAACGTGCTGTTTTGCTAAAATAAGCATTTCAAGCATTTTAGATCGTTGGAAATCGTTTAAATAGAAGCAATATTAATAAAAACGAATAATAAAATATTCGTCGTTTTAATGCTGTTTTACGCGTTAAAACGCAGATTAAAGAAAACTCAAAACGTGCTGTTTTGCTAAATAAGCATTTTCAAACATTTTTAGATCGTTGAAATCGTTTAGTAGAAGCAATATTAATAAAAAACGAATAATAAAAATTACGTCATTTTTATGCTGTTTTTACGCGCGTTAAAACGCAGATTAAAAGCTCAAAACGTGCTGTTTTGCTAAAATAAGCATTTTCAAGCATTTTAGATCGTTGCGAAATCCTCGTTCAAATAGACGCAATATTAATAAAAACGAATAATAAAAATTTCGTCGTTTTTTATGCTGTTTACGCGTTAAAGCAGCAGTTAAACTCAAAACGTGCTGTTTTGCTAAAATAAGCATTTTCAAAGCATTTTAGATCGTTGAAATCGTTCAAATAGACACCAATATTAATAAAAACAAATAATAAAAATTCGTCGTTTTTATGCTGTTTTATGCGTTAAACGCAGATTAAAGCTCAAAACGTGATGTTTTGCTAAAATAAGCATTTTCAAGCATTTTAGATAGTTTGAAATCGTTCAAATAGAAGCAATATTAATAAAAAATACGAATAATAAAAAAATTCGTCGTTTTTTATGCTGTTTTACGCGTTAAAACGCAGATTAAAGCTCAAAAACGTGCTGTTTGCTAAAATGAGCATTTTTCAAGCATTTTAGATCGTTGAAATCGTTCAAATAGACGCAATATTAATAAAAACGAATAATAAAAATTCGTCGTTTTTGTAGCATTTTACGCGTTAAAACGCAGATTAACGCGCTCAAAACGTGCTGTTTTGCTAAAATAAGCATTTTCAAGCATTTTTAGATCGTTGAAATCGTTCAAATAGAAGCAATATTAATAAAAACGAATAATAAAAAAATCGACGTTTTATGCTGTTTTACGCGTTAAACGCAGATTAAAGCTCAAAACATGCTGTTTTGCTTAAAATAAGCATTTTCAAGCATTTTAGTCGTTGAAATCGTTCAAATAGACGCAATATTAACAAAAACCAATAATAATAAAATTCGTCACGTTTTATGCTGTTTTACGCTAAAACGCAGATCAAAGCCCAAAACGATAGCATTTTTGCTAAAATAAGCATTTTCAAGCATTTTTAGATCCGTTGAAATCGTTCAAATAGAAGCAATATTAATAAAAACGAATAATAGAAAATTCGTCGTTTTTTATGCTGTTTTACGCATTAAACGCAGATTAAAACAAAACGTGCTGTTTTGCTTTAAAATAAGCTTTCCAGCATTTTTGAATCGTTGAAATCGTTCAAATAGAAGCAATATTAATAAAAACAGATAATAAAAATTCGTCGTTTTTTATGCTTTCTGTTTTACGCGTTAAAACGCAGATTAAAGCTCAAAACGTGCTTTATTTTGCTAGAATAAGCATTTTTCAAGCATTTTAGATCGTTGAAATCGTTCAAATAGACGCAATATTAATAAAAACGAATAATAAAAATTCGTCATTTTTATGCTGTTTACGCGTTAAAACGCGATTAAAGCTCAAAACGTGCTGTTTTGCTAAAATAAGCATTTTCAAGCATTTTAGATCGTTGAAATCGTTCAAATAGAAGCAATATTAATAAAACGAATAATAAAATTCGTCGTTTTTATGCTGTTTTACGCGTTAAAACGCAGATTAAAGCTCAAAACGTGCTGTTTTGCTAAAATAAGCATTTTCAAGCATTTTAGATCGTTGAAATCGTTCAAATAGACGCAATATTAATAAAAACAATAATAAAAATTCGTCGTTTTATGCTGTTTTACGCGTTAAAACGCAGATTAGCTTAAAATGCTGATTTTAGCTAAAATAAGCATTTTTAAAAAAGCATTTTAAGTTTAAATCGTTTGAAATGTTCAAAAAAAGAATAATAATAAAAACGATATAAATTCTCGTTTTATGCTGTTTAACGCGTTAAAACCAGATCTGAATCAAAACTGCTTTTCAAAATAATTTAAGCTTTTAATGAGAAATCTAAAAAATAATAAAAACTTTAATTTCGCGTTAGCTTTACCAAAACGCGTTTGTAAAAAGCTTTTGAAAGCATTTTAAGTTTTGTTGAAATCGTTCAAATAGAAGCAATACGCAATATTAATAAAACGAATAATAAAAATTCGTCGTTTTTATGCTGTTTTACGCGTTAAAACGCAGATTAAAGCTCAAAACGTGCTGTTTTGCTAAAATAACATTTTCAAGCTTTTAGATCGTTGAAATCGTTCAAATAGACGCAATATTAATAAAAACGAATAATAAAAATTCGTCGTTTTTATGCTGTTTTACGCGTTAAACGCAGATTAAAGCTCAAAACGGCTGTTTTGCTAAAATAAGCATTTTCAAGCATTTTAGATCGTTGAAATCGTTCAAATAGAAGCAATATTAATAAAAACGAATAATAAAAATTCGTCGTTTTTTATGCTGTTTTACGCGTTAAAACGCAGATTAAACTCAAAACGTGTGTTTTGCTAAAATAAGCAATTTTCAAGCATTAGAATCGTTAGAAATCGTTCAAATAGAAGCAATATTAATAAAAACGAATAATAAAAATTCGTCGTTTTAGCTGTTTTACGCGTTAAAACGCAGATTAAAGTCAAACGTGTGTTTTGCTAAAATAAGCATTTTCAAGCATTTTAGATCGGGGAAATTTCAAAAGACGCAATATTAATAAAACAGAATAATAAAAATTCGTCATTTTTCGCTGTTTACGCGTTAAAACGCAGATTAAAGCTCAAAACGCTGTTTTGCTAAAAATAAACATTTTCAAGCATTTTAGATCGTTGAAATCGTTCAAATAGACGCAATATTAATAAAAAGAATAATAAAAATTCGTCTTTTATGCTGTTTACGCGTTAAAACGCAGATTAAAACTTAAAAACGTGCTGTTTTGATAAATAAGCATTTTCAAGCATTCTAGATCGTTGAAATCGTTCAAATAGAGCAATATTAATAAAAACGATAATAAAAAATCTGTTTTATGCTGTTATACCAGTTAAAACGCAGATTAAAGCTAAAACGTGCTGTTTAGCTAAAATAAAGCATTTTCAAGCATTTTTAGATCGTTGAAATCGTTTAAATAGAAGCAATATTAATAAAAACGAATAATAAAATCGTCATTTTTATGCTGTTTTACCGTTAAAACGCAGATTAAAGCTCAAAACGTGCTGTTTTGCTAAAATAAGCATTTTCAAGCATTTTAGATCGTTGAAATCGTTCAAATAGACGCAATATTAATAAAAACGAATAATAAAAATTCGTCGTTTTATGCTGTTTTTCCGTTAAAACGCAGATTAAAGCTCAAAACGTGCTGTTTTGCTAAAATAAGCATTTTCAAGCATTTTAGATCGTTGAAATCGTTCAAATAGACGCAATATTAATAAAAACGAATAATAAAAATTCGTCCGTTTTTATGCTGTTTATGCGTTAAAACGCAGATTAAAGCTCAAAACGTGCTGTTTTGCTAAAATAAGCATTTCAAGCATTTTAGATCGTTGAAATCGTTCAAAAGAAAAATTAATAAAAACGAATAATAAAAAATTCGTCGTTTTTGCTGCTGTTTTACGCGTTAGAACGCAGATTAACGCTCAAAACGTGCTGTTTTGCTAAAATAAAACATTTTCAAGCATTTTAGATCGTTGAAATCGTTCAAATAGAAGCAATATTAATAAAAACGAATAATAAAAAATCGTCGTTTTTATGCTGTTTTACGCGTTAAAACGCAGATTAAAAGCTCAAAACATGCTGTTTTGCTAAAATATGCATTTTCAAGCATTTTAGATCGTTGAAATCGTTCAAATAGACGCAATATTAATAAAAACCAATAATAAAAATTCGTCGTTTTATGCTGTTTTACGCGTTAAAACGCAGATCAAAGCCAAAACGTGCTGTTTTGCTAAAATAAGCATTTTCAAGCATTTTAGATCGTTGAAATCGTTCAAATAGAAGCAATATTAATAAAAACGAATAATAGAAAATTCGTCGTTTTTTATGCTGTTATACGCATTAAAACGCAGATTAAAGCTTAAAACGTGCTGTTTTGCTAAAATAAGCATTTTCAAGCATTTTAGATCGTTGAAATCGTTCAAATAGAAGCATATTAATAAAAACGAATAATAAAAATTCGTCGTTTTATGCTGTTTTACGCGTTAAAACGCAGATTAAAGCTCAAAACGTGCAATTTCGCTGAATAAGCATTTTCAAGCATTTTAGATCGTTGAAATCGTTCAAATAGACGCAAATATAATAAAAACGAATAATAAAATTTCGTCGTTTTTATGCTGTTTACGCGTTAAAACGCAGATTAAAGCTCAAAACGTGCTGTTCTGCTAAAATAAGCATTTTCAAGCATTTTTTGATCGTTGAAATCGTTTTAAATAGAAGCAATATTATAAAAACGAATAATAAAAATCGTCATTTTATGCTGTTTTACGCGTTAAAACGCAGATTAAAGCTCAAAACGTGCTGTTTTGCTAAAATAAGCATTTTCAAGCATTTAGATCGTTGAAATCGTTCAATAACGCATAATAAAACGAATTTAAAAAAAATCTCGTTTTTAAAGTATTTTATGCGTTAAAGCGATTAAAGTCGTAAAATAGCGCTTTTGCTAAAATAACGAATTTCAAGCATTTAGTCGTTTTAAGCTGTTTATGCTTTAAAGCAGATTATTAATCAAAACTGAATAATTAAAATTGTCGTTTTAAGCTTTTATCGTTAAATCGCAAATTAAAGACAAACTGTTTAGTAAAATGAGCATTTTAAGCAATTTGTCGTTTATATCGTTTAATAAACCAGATTAAACCAAAACGAATGTTTTAAAATGTCGCATTTTAAGCATTTTTACGCGTTAAAACGCAAATTACGACGCAAAAAGTTATAAACGAAAATAAAAATTTCGCGTTTTAGATCGTTTTAATCGTTAAAAGAACGCAATTAATAAAACGAATAATAAAAATTCGATTTTAAGTTGTTTAACGCGTTAAAATCGTTAAATTAAAGCCAAACATTTAAAATATGCATTTAAAGCATTTTAGATGCTTTAATCGCAATAAACGCAGATTAATCAAAACCTTTTAAAATTTTCATTTTATGCAGTTTTACGCGTTAAACGCGATTTAAAAGACGAAAGTGCTGTATTCCAAAATAAATTTTCAAGCATTTTAGATGTTTTAAACCGTTCAAATAGACAATATTAATAAAACGTGCGAATAATCTAAAATACATTTTATGCTGTTTTACGCATTAGAAAGTTAAAACTAAACTGTTATAAAAACGAAAATAAGCAATTCTCAGCATTTTAATGCGTTTACCCTTAAATAGAAAATATTAATAAAACGAATACAAAAATTTGTCGTTTTTCGTTTTAACCCTTAAAACGCAGATTCCAAAAGAGCTATTTGCTAAAAAGAATTTTCAAACATTTTAGATCTTTTTAATCGTTTCGATTAAACGCAGATTAAAAACGACTCAAAATGCTCGTTTTTATGTGTTAAGCGTTAAAAGCAATTTTTAAGCTCAAACGGTTTCAAATAAAATAACATAAAAGAATTTTAGAATTTTAATCGTTTCAATAGAAGCTATATTAACAAAAACGCAGATTAAAAAAATTGTCGTTTAAATGCTTTTTAAGCTTTAAATCGTTGAAAGCTTTAAAAGAATTTAAAAAGTAAAATAAGCATTCGCGTTTTTTGTGTTGAAATCGTTAAAACGCAATATTAATAAAAAATTTATAAAAAAATTCTAGTTTTATGCTGTTTACGGTTCAAAACGCAGATTAAATCAAAACGTAAATTTTGCAAAAATTCGTCGTTTTCAAGCATTTTACGCGTTAAATCGTTCAAATAGAAGCAATATTAATAAAAATAATAAAAATTCGTCGTTTTTGCTGTTGAACCCTTAAAACGCAATATTAATCAAAACGGTAGTTTTTTAAAAAAATTCGCATTTTAGATAATATTAATAAAAACGAATAATAAAAAATTCGTCATTTTATAGCTGTTTTACGCGTTAAAACGCAGATTAAAGCTCAAACGTGCTGTTTGCTAAAATAAGCATTTTCAAGCATTTTAGATAGTTGAAATCGTTCAAATAGACGCAATATTAATAAAAAGCGAATAATAAAAATTTCGTCGTTTTATGCTGTTTACGCGTTAAAACGCAGAATAAAGCTCAAAACGTCTGTTTGCTAAAATAAGCATTTCAAGCATTTTAGATCGTTAAAATCGTTCAAATAGACGCAATATTAATAAAAACGAATAATAAAAATTCGTCGTTTTATGCTGTTTTACGCGTTAAAACGCAGATTAAAGCTCAAAACGGCTGTTTTGCTAAAATAAGCATTTTCAACATTTTAGATCGTTGAAATCGTTCAAATAGACGCAATATTAATAAAAAATAAATAAAAAAATTCGTCGTTTTATGCTGTTTTACGCGTTAAAACGCAGATTAAAGCTCAAAAACGTGCTGTTTGCTAAAATAAGTTTTAGATCGTTGAAATCGTTCAAATAGAAGCAAATTAATAAAAACGAATAATAAAAATTCGTCGTTTTTATGCTGTTTTACGCGTTAAAACGCAGATTAAACTCAAAACGTGCTGTTTTGCTAAAATAAGCATTTTCAAGCATTTTAGATCGTTGGAAATCGTTCAAATAGAAGCAATATTAATAAATAACGAAAAAAACTCGTCGTTTTATGCTGTTTTACGGTTAAAACGCAGATTAAAGCTCAAACGTGCTGTTTTGCTAAAATAAGCATTTTCAAGCATTTTAGATCGTTGAAATCGTTCAATTAGAAGCAATATTAAAAAGAACGAATAATAAAAATTCGTCGTTTTATGCTGTTTTACGCGTTAAAAAGCAGATTAAAAACTCAAAAAGTGCTGTTTTGCTAAAATAAGCATTTTCGCCATTTAGATCGTTGAAATCGTTTAAATAGAAGCAATATTAATAAAAAAGAATAAAAAATTCGTCATTTTTGCTGTTTTTCGCGTTAAAACGCAGATTAAAGCTCAAAACGTGCTGTTTTGCTAAAATAAAACATTTTTAAGCATTTTAGATCGTTGAAATCGTTCAAAAGACGCAATATTAATAAAAACGAATAATAAAAATTTCGTCGTTTTCATGCTGTTTACGCGTTAAAACGCAGAATAAAGCTCAAACGTGCTGTTTTGCTAAAATAAGCATTTTCAAGCATTTTAGATCGTTGAAATCGTTCAAATAGAAGCAATATTAATAAAAAAAGAATAATAAAAATTCGTCGTTTTATCTGTTTTACGCGTTAAAACGCAGATTAAAGCTCAAAACGTGCTGTTTTGCTAAAATAAGCATTTTCAAGCATTTTAGATCGTTAAAATCGTTCAAATAGACGCAATATTAATAAAAACGAATAATAAAAAATTTGTCGTTTTTATGCTGTTTTACGCGTTAAAACGCAGATTAAAGCTCAAAACGTCTGTTTTGCTAAAATAAGCATTTTCAAGCATTTTAGATCGTTGAAATCGTTCAAATAGAACAATATTAATAAAAACGAATCATAAAATTCGTCGTTTTATGCTGTTTACGCGTTAAAACGCAGATTAAAACTCAAAACGTGCTGTTTTGCTAAAAAAAAGCATTTTCAAGCGTTTTAGATCGTTGAAATCGTTCAAATAGAAGCAATATAATAAAAACGAAAAAAAAAATCGTCGTTTTATGCCGTTTTTTACGCGTTAAAAAAGCAGATTAAAGCTCAAAACGTGCTGTTTTGCTAAAATAAGCATTTTCAAGCATTTTAGATCGTGAAATCGTTCAAATAGACGCAATATTAATAAAAAAAGAATAATAAAATTTGGTCGTTTTATGTTTTTTACGCGTTAAAACGCAGATTAAAGCTCAAAAAGGCTGTTTTGCTAAAATAGCATTTTAAATCGTTGAAATCGTTCAAATAGACGCAATATTTAAAAAAAACGAATAATAAAAATTCGTCATTTTTATGCGTTTTACGCGTTAAAACGCAGATTAAAGCTCAAAACGTGCTGTTTTGCAAAATAGCATTTTCAAGCATTTAGATCGTTTAAATCGTTCAAATAGACGCAATATTAATAAACAAAATAAAAATTTCGTCGTTTTGCTGTTTACCGTTAAAACGCAGAATAATGCTCAAAACGTGCTGTTTTGCTTGTTTTAACATTTTAGATCGTTGAAATCGTTCAAATAGAAGCACATTAATAAAACGAATAATAAAAAATTTGTCGTTTATGCTGTTTTACGCGTTAAAACGCAGATTAAAGCTCAAAACGTGCTGTTTGCTAAAATAAGCATTTTCAAGCATTTTAGATCGTTGAAATCGTTCAAATAGACGCGCAATATTAATAAAAACGAATAATAAAAAATTTGTCGTTTTTTTGCTGTTTTCGGTTAAAACGCAGTTAAAGCTAAACGTGATGTTTTCAAAATAAAATTTTAACATTTATCGTTAAATGTTAATAGCATTAAAAAACGAATAAAATAATTCGTCGTTTTTGTTACCTTTTAACGCGTTAAAACGCGATTAAACTCAAAAGGCATTTGCTAAAATAAGCATTTCAAAATTTTAGAAGTTAAATCGTTCAACACTAAATAATAAAAACTAATAAAAATTCGTCTTTTTGCGTTTTACGTTAAAAGCATTTAAATTTAAACGTTTATGTTAAATAAGCAATTTAAAGCATTTTAGACGTTGAAATCGTTCAAATAGAAGCAATATTAATAAAACGAATAATAAAAAGTAAATTCGTCGTTTTATGCTGTTTTACGCATTAAAAACGTGCAGATTAAAGCTAAAACGCTGTTTTGCTAAAATAAGCATTTTCACATTTTAGATCGTTGAAATCGTTCAAATAGAAGCCAATATTAATAAAAAAAAACGAATAATAAAAATCTGTCGTTTTATGCTGTTTTACGCGTTAAAAAACGCAGATTAAAGCTCAAAAACGTGCTGTTTTGCTAGAATAAGCATTTTCAAGCATTTCAGATCGTTGAAATCGTTCAAATAGACGCAATATTAATAAAAAAAACGAATAATAAAATTTTGTCGTTTTATGCTGTTTTACGCGTTAAAAAACGCAGATTAAAGCCAAAAAACGTGCTGTTTTGATAAAATAAGCATTTTCAAGCATTCTAGATCGTTGAAATCGTTCAAATAGAAGCAAATATTAATAAAAAACGAATAATAAAAAATCGTCGTTTTTATGCTGTTTTACGGGTTAAACGCAGATTAAAGCTCAAAACGTGCTGTTTTGCTAAAATAAGCATTTTCAAGCATTTTAGATCGTTGAAATCGTTTTAAATAGAAGCAATATTAATAAAAAACGAATAATAAAAAGTTCGTCATTTTTATAAGCTGTTTTACGTTAAAACGCTAAGATTAAAGCTCAAAACGTGCTGTTTTGCTGTGAATAAGCATTTTCAAGCATTTAGATCGTTGAAATCGTTCAAATAGACGCAATATTAATAAAAAACGAATATATGTTGTTTTACGTTAAACGCAGATTAAAAGCTAAAACGTGCTGTTTTGATAAATAAGCATTTTCAAGCATTCTAGATCGTTGAAATCGTTCAAATAGAAGCTAATATTAATAAAACGAATAAAAAATCGTCGTTTTATGCGTTGTTTTACGGGTTAAAACGCAGACAAGCTCAAAACGCTGTTTTGCTAAAATAAGCATTTTCAAGCATTTTAGATCGTTGAAATCGTTTAAATAGAAGCAATATTAATAAAAAACGAATAATAAAAGTTCGTCATTTTATGCTGTTTTACGCGTTAAAACGCAGATTAAAGCTCAAACGTGCTGTTTTGCTAAAATAAGCATTTTCTGCCATTTTAGATCGTTGAAATCGTTCAAATAGACGCAATATTAATAAAAACGAATAATGTAAATCTGTCGTTTTTATGTTGTTTACGCGTTAAAACGCAGATTAAAGCTCAAACGTGCTGTTTTGTTGTGAATAAGCATTTTCAAGCATTTTAGATCGTTGGAAATCGTTCAACAGACGCAATATTAATAAAAACGAATAATAAAATTCTGCCGTTTTTATGTTGTTTTACGCGCTAAAACGCAGATTAAAGCTAAAACGTGCTGTTTTGATAAAAATAAGCATTTTCAAGCATTCTAGATCGTTGAACCGTTCAAATAGAAGCCAAATATTAATAAAACGAATAATAAAAAATCGTCGTTTTTATGCTGTTTTACGGGTTAAAACGCAGATTAAAAGCTCAAACGTAGCGCTGTTTTGCTAAAAATAAGCATTTTCAAGCATTTTAGATCGTTGAAATCGTTTAAATAGAAGCAATATTAATAAAAAACGAATAATAAAAGTTCGTCATTTTATGCTGTTTTACGCGCTAAAACGCAGATTAAAGCTCAAACGTGCTGTTTCGCTAGAATAAGCATTTTCAAGCATTTTAGATCGTTGAAATCGTTCAAATAGACGCACATTAATAAAAACGAATAATAAGTACCCCGTCGTTTTTATGCTGTTTTACGCGTTAAAACGCAGATTAAAGCCAAAACGTGCTGTTTTTGATAAAATAAGCATTTTCAAGCATCTAGATCGCTGAAATCGTTCAAATAGAAGCAAATATTAATAAAAACGAATAATAAAAATCGTCGCTTTTTATGCTGTTTTACGGGTTAAAACGCAGATTACCAAACGTGCTGTTTGCTAAAATAAGCATTTTCAAGCATTTTAGATCGTTGGAAATCGTTTAAATAGAAGCAATATTAATAAAACGAATAATGTTCGCCATTTTTATGCTGTTTTACGCGTTAAAACGCAGATTAAAAGCTCAAAACGTGCTGTTTTGCTAAAATAAGCATTTTCAAGCATTTTAGATCGTTGAAATCGTTCAAATAGACGCAATATTAATAAAAAACGAATAATAAAAATTCGCTTTTATGCTGTTTTACGTTAAAACGCAGATTAAAGCTCAAACGTGCTGTTTTGCTAAAATAAGCATTTTCAAGCATTTTGGATCGTTGAAATCGTTCAAATAGAAGCAATATTAATAAAAACGAATAATAAAAATTCGTCGTTTTTATGCTGTTTTACGCGTTAAAACGCAGATTAAAGCTCAAACGTGCTACGTTTTGCTAAAATAAGCATTTTCGCCATTTTAGATCGTTGAAATCGTTCAACAGACGCAATATTAATAAAACCAATAATAAAAAATTCGTAGTTTTATGCCGTTTTACGCGTTAAAACGCAGATTAAAGCTCAAAATGTGCTGCTTTTGCTAAAATAAGCATTTTCAAGCATTTTAGATCGTTGAACCGTTCAAATAGAAGCAATATTAATAAAACGAATAATAAAAATTCGTCGTTTTTATGCTGTTTTACGCATTAAAACGCAGATTAAAGCTTAAACGTGCTGTTTTGCTAAATAAGCATTTTCGCCATTTTAGATCGCTGAATCGTTCAACAGAAGCTAATATTAATAAAACAATAAAAAATTCGTCGTTTTATGCTGTTTTATGTTAAAACGCAGATTGCGCTCAAAACGTGCTGTTTTGCTAGAATAAGCATTTTCGCTATTTTAGATCGCTGGAAATCGTTCGCCAAATAGAGACGCAATATTAATAAAACGAATAATAAAAATTTCGTCGTTTTATGCTGTTTACGCGTTAAAAACGCAGATTGCCAAAAACGTGCTGTTTTGATAAAATAAGCATTTTCAAGCACTGACGTTGAAATCGTTCAAATAGAAGCAATATTAATAAAAAACGAATAATAAAAAATCGTCGTTTTATGCTGTTTTACGGGTTAAACGCAGATTAAAAGTTCAAACGTGCTGTTTTGCTAAAATAAGCATTTTCAAGCATTTTGTGATCGTTGAAATCGTTTAACAGAAGCTAAATATTAATAAAAACGAATAATAAAAGTTCAATATTTTATGCTGTTTTACGCGTTAAACGTGATTTCAGTTCAAAACGTGCTGTTTTGCTATCAAGCATTTTCAAGCATTTGATCGTTGAAACGTTCAAATAGACGCAATATTAATAAAAACGAATAATAAAAAATTCTGCCGTTTTATGCTGTTTTACGCGTTAAAACGCAGATTAAAAGCTAAAAACGCCGTTTTGATGTACGCTACGCCATCTCAGATCGTTGGAAATCGTTCAAATAGAAGCTAAATATTAATAAAAACGAATAATAAAAAATCGTCGTTTTTATGCTGTTTACGGGTTAAAACGCAGATTAAGTCAAAACGTGCCGTTTACTAAAATGCTACTTTCAAGCATTTGTGATCGTTGAAACTGCTTTAAATAGAAGCAATATTAATAAAAACGAATAATAAAAGTTCGTTTTATGCTGTTTACGCAACCCAGATTAAAGTCTTCAAAACGCTGTTTTTGCTAAAATAAAGTATTGCGCATTTTAGATCGTTGAAATCGTTCAACAGACGCATATTAATAAAAACGAATAATAAAAATTTCGTCGTTTTTATGCTGTTTATGCGTTAAAACGTACTTAAAGCTCAAAATGCTGTTTTGCTGCTAAAATAAGCATTAAGCATTTTAGATCGTTGAAATCGTTCAAATATTAACATTAATAAAAACGAATAATAAAAATCTGGTCGTTTTTATGCCGCTTTACGTGTTAAAACGCAGATTAAAGCCTCAAAATGCGCTGTTTTGCTAAACAAGCATTTTCGCCATTTTAGATCGCTGGAAATCGTTCAAATAGAAGCTAATAGCATAAAAACGAATAAATAAAATATCTGCCGTTTTGCGTTGTTTACGCGTTAAAACGCAGATTAAAGCTCAAAAACGTGCTGTTTTGCTAAAATAAGCATTTTCAAACATTTTAGATCGTTGAAATCGTTTAAGTAGAAGCAATATTAATAAAAACGAATAATGCAAAAATTCGTCATTTTTATGCTGTTTCTACGCGTTAAAACGCGATTAAAAGCTCAAAACGTGCTGTTTTGCTAAAATAAGCATTTTCAAGCATTTTAGATCGTTGAAATCGTTCAAATAGACGCAATATTAATAAAACAAATAATAAAAATTGCCGTTTTATGCTGTTTTATGTTAAACGCAGATTAAAAGCTCA
The DNA here is from genome assembly GCF_025399875.1 of Dalotia coriaria. Lineage (NCBI taxonomy): Eukaryota > Metazoa > Arthropoda > Insecta > Coleoptera > Staphylinidae > Dalotia > Dalotia coriaria. Next base: position 50,443 of record NW_027045782.1, read on the forward strand.
AAACGTGCTGTTTTGCTATAAAAATAAGCATTTTCAAGCATTTTAGACGTTGAAATCGTTCAAATAGGAAGCAATATTAATAAAAACGAATAATAAAAAAATTCGTCGTTTTATGTTGTTTTACGCGTTAAACGCAGATTGTGCTCAAAACGTGCTGTTTTGCTAAATGAGCATTTTCAAGCATTTTAGATCGTTGAAATCGTTCAAGACGCAATATTAATAAAAACGAATAATAAAAATTCGTCGTTTTTATGCTGTTTACGCGTTAAAACGCAGATTACCAAACGTGCTGTTTTGCTGGGCACAAGCATTTTCAAGCATTTTAGATCGTTGAACCGTTCAAATAGAAGCACATTAATAAAAACGAATAATAAAAAAAATCGTCGTTTTATGCTGTTTACGCGTTAAACGCGATTAAAAGCTCAAAACATGCTGTTTTGCTAAAATAAGCATTTTCAAGCATTTTAGATCGTTGAAATCGTTCAAATAGACGCAATATTAATAAAACCAATAATAAAAACGGTTTTATGTTTTACGCGTTAAAACGCAGATCAAAAGCCCAAACGTGCTGTTTTGCTAAAAATAAGCATTTTCAAGCATTTTAGATCAAGTTGAAATCGTTCAAATAGAAGCAATATTAATAAAAACGAATAACAGAAAATTGTCGCGTTTTATGCTGTTTTACGCATTAAAACGCAGATTAAAGCTTAAACGTGCTGTTTTGCTAAAATAAGCATTTTCAAGCATTTTAGATCGTTGAATCGTTCAAATAGAGCTAATATTAATAAAAAACGAATAATAAAAATTGTCGTTTTATGCTGTTTTACGCGTTAAAACGCAGATTAAAGCTCAAAACGTGCTGTTTTGCTAAAATAAGCATTTTCACATTTTAGATCAAGCGAACCGTTCAAATAGACGCAATATATTAATAAAAAACGAATAATAAAAAATTGTCGTTTTATGTTGTTTTACGCGTTAAAACGCAGATTAAAAGCTCAAAACGTGATGTTTTGCTAAAATACATTTTCACATTTTCGATCGTTGAACTGTTCAAATAGAAGCAATATTAATAAAAACGAATAATAAAAATCATTTTATGCTGTTTTACGCGTTAAAACGCAGATTAAAAGCTCAAACGTGCTGTTTTGCTAAAATAAGATTAAGATGATCGTTGAAATCGTTCAAATAGACGCGCAATATTAATAAAAACGAATAATAAAAATTCGTCGTTTTATAAGTTGTTTACGCGTTAAAACGCAGATTAAAGCTCAAAACGTGCTGTTTTGCTAAAATAAGCATTTTCAAGCATTTTAGATCGTTGAACTGTTCAAATAGAAGCAATATTAATAGAAAACGAATAATGTAAATTCGTCGTTTTATGCTGTTTTACGCGTTAAAACGCAGATTAAAGCTCAAAACGTGCTGTTTTATATAAAATAAGCATTTTCGCCATTTTAGATCGTTGAAATCGTTCTAAATAGAAGCAATATTAATAAAAACGAATAATAAAAATTCGTCGTTTTTATGCTGTTTTACGCGTTAAACGCAGATTAAAGCCTCAAAACGTGCTGTTTTGCTAAAAATAAGACATTTTAGATCGTTGAAATCGTTCAAATAGAAGCAATATTAATAAAGAACGAATAATAAAATTCGTCGTTTTATGTTGCTTCACGCGCAGATTAAAGCTCAAAACGTGCTGTTTTGCTAAAATAAGCATTTTCAAGCATTTAGATCGCTGAAATCGTTCAAACAGACGCAATATTAATAAAAACCAATCATAAAAAAACTCGTCGTTTTATGCTGTTTTACGCGTTAAAACGCAGATTAAAAGCTCAAAACGTGCTGTTTTGCTAAAATAAGCATTTTCAAGCATTTTAGATCGTTGAAATCGTTCAAACAGAAGCAATATTAATAAAAAACGAATAATAAAAAATTTCGTCGTTTTATGCTGTTTTACGCGTTAAAACGCAGATTTCAAAGCCCAAAACGTGCTGTTTTGCTAAAAATAAGCATTTTCAAGCATTTTATCGTTGAAATCGTTCAAATAGAAGCTACATAAAAACGAATAATAAAAATTCGTCGTTTTATGCTGTTTTACGCGTTAAAACGCAGATTAAAAGCTCAAACGTGCTGTTTTGCTAAAATAAGCATTTTCTGCCATTTTAAATCGTTGGAAATCGTTCAAATAGACGTACAATAAAAACGAATAATAATAATTTCGTCGTTTTATGCTGTTTTGCGCGTTAAAAACGCAGATTGTCAAAACGTGCTGTTTTGCTAAAAATACATTTTCAAGCATTTTAGACGTTGTTTGCTTTAAATGGAAGCACATAATAAAAACAATAATAAAAATTCGTCATTTTATGCTGTTTTACGCGCTAAAACGCAGATTAAAGCTCAAAAACGTGCTGTTTTGCTAAAATAAGCATTTTCAAGCATTTGTGATCGCTGAAATCGTTCAACAGACGCAATATTAATAAAAAGCGAATAATAAAAATTTCGTCGTTTTATGCTGTTCTTACGTTAAAACGCAGAATAAAGCTCAAACGTGCTGTTTTATAAAATAAGATTTTCAAGAATTTA
>NW_027045783.1:0-52768 GCF_025399875.1 Dalotia coriaria
ATTTTAGATCGTTTTTAAATCGCTCAAATATACGCAATATTATTAAAAAGAAAAATAAAAATTTCGTCGTTTTAATTTAATTTTACGCGTTAAAACGCGATTAAAAACTCAAAACGTGCTGATTTGCTAAAATAAGCATTTTCAAGCATTTTTGACGTTGAAATCGTTCAAATAGACGCAATATTAATAAAAAAAGAATAATAAAAAAAAAAGGGCGTTTTTTTGCTGTTTACGCGTTAAAATGCAGATTAAAAACTCAAAACGTGCTGTTTTGCTAAAAAAGCATTTTTTAAGCTTTTTTTATCGTTGAAATCGTTCCCAAAAAGAAGCAATATTAAAAAACGAATAATCAAATTTTTTGTCGTTTTTAAAGCTGTTTTTCGCGATAAAAAGCAGATTAAAAGCTAAAACGTGCTTTTCTTAAATAAAGCATTTTCAAAAACATTTTAGATCGTTGAAATCGTTTTTAAAAAGAAGCAATAGGCCAAAAAAAAGAATAATAAAAAATTCGTCATTTTTATGCTGTTTTACGCGTTAAAAAGCAGATTAAACGCTCAAAACGTGCTGTTTTGCTAATATAAGCATTTTCCAAAACATTTTAGATCGTTGAAATCGTTCAAATAGACGCAATATTAATAAAAACGAATAATAAAAAATTTTGTCGTTTTTTTTGCTGTTTTTCTTAAAACGCGGGGAAAAAACTCAAAACGTGCTGTTTTTTTCAAAAAAATTTTTAAAAACATTTTAGATCGTTGAAATCGTTCAAATAGAAGCAAATTTAAAAAAAACGAATAAGAAAAAAAAATTCGTCGATTTTTATGCCTTTTTTCGCGTTAAAAAGCAGATTAAAAACTCAAAACTGCTGTTTTTCTAAAAAAAAAAACATTTTCAAGCATTTTAGATCGTTGAAATCGTTAAAAAAGACGCAATATTAATAAAAACGAAAAAAATAAAAAAAATTTGTGTTTTATGCTGTTTTTCCCCGTTAAAAGCAGATTAAAGGGTCAAAACGTGCTGTTTTGTAAAATAAAACATTTTCAAGCATTTTAGATCGTTGAAATCGTTCAAATAGGCCCCAATATTAATAAAAACGAAAAATAAAAAAATTTGTCGTTTTTTTGCTTTTTTCGCGTTAAAAAGCAGATTAAACTCCCAAAAAGTGCTGTTTTGCTAAAAAAAGCATTTTCAAAACATTTTAGATCGTTGAAATCGTTCAAATAGAAGCAATATTTAAAAAAAAACGAATAATAAAAAATTCGTCGTTTTTTTGCTGTTTTTCCCTTAAAACGCAGAAATTTAAAAAACAAAACGTGCTGTTTTTGCAAAATAAAATTTTCAAGCATTTTGATCGTTAAAATCGTTCAAATAAAAAATATTTAAAAAAAAAATAATAAAAATTCGTCGTTTTTTTTGCTGTTTTACGCGTTAAAACGCAGATTAAAACTCAAAAAAGTGCTGTTTTGCTAAAATAAGCATTTTTTAAAACATTTTAAATCCCTTGAAAACGTTCAAAAAGACGCAATATTAATAAAAACGAATAATAAAAATTCGTCGTTTTATGCTTTTTTACGCGTTAAAAAAGCAGATTAAAAACTCAAAAAGTGCTGTTTTTTCTAAAATAACATTTTCAAGCATTTTTTGATCGTTGAAATCGTTTTAAATAGAAGCAAAAATTAAAAAAAAAAACGAATAATAAAAAAATTTGTCATTTTTTTGCTGTTTTTCGCGTTAAAACGCAGATTAAAAGCTCAAAACGTTGGTTTTTTCTAAAATAAGCATTTTTTAAGCATTTTAGATCCCTTGGGAAAACGTTCAAATAGACGCAATATTAATAAAAACGAATAATAAAAAAATTTTGCCCCTTTTTTTCTGTTTTTCGCGTTAAAAAAAGGAGAATAAAACCCCAAAACGTGCCGTTTTTCAAAATAAGCATTTTTTAAGCATTTTTTGATCGTTGGGAAAACGTTCAAATAGAAGCAATATTTAAAAAAAGAATAATAAAAAAATTTGTCTTTTATGTTTTTTACGCGTTAAAACGCAGATTAAAAACTCAAAACGTGCTGGTTTTTCTAAAATAAGCATTTTCAAGCATTTTTTGGGTCGTTGAAATCTTTTAAATAGACGCAATAAAAAAAAAAACGAATAATAAAAATTTCCCCTCGTTTTTTCTGTTTTTCCCTTAAAACGCAGATTAAAACCTTTAAAACGTGCTGTTTTGCTAAAATAAAACATTTTTAAAAACATTTTAAAACGTTGAAATCGTTTAAATAGGGAAACAATATTAATAAAAAAAGAATAATAAAAAAATTTGTATTTTATGCTGTTTTTCGCGTTAAAACGCAGATTAAAGCCCAAAAAGGGGCTGTTTTTTCTTTTAAAAAAAGCATTTTTTAAGCATTTTAGATCGTTGAAAAACGTTCAAATAGACGCAAAAAAAAAATAAAAAAAGAATAATAAAAAATTTTTGCCCTTTTTATGCTGTTTTTACGCGTTAAAACGCAGATTAAAGCTCAAAACGTGCTGTTTTGCTTTAAAAAAAGCATTTTTTAAACATTTTTTAAAACGTTGAAATCCCTTAAATAGACGCAATATTAATAAAAACGAATAATAAAAATTTCCGTCGGTTTTATGCTTTTTTTTGCGCATTAAAACGCAGATTAAAGCTCAAAAAGTGCTGTTTTTGCTAAAATAAGTTTTCAAAACATTTTTGATCGTTTAAATCGTTCAAATAGACGCAATATTAATAAAAAAGGCCAAAAAATTTTGTTTTTTTTTTGGGTTAAAACCGTTAAAATAAAAGGGGCCAAAAAAAGTTTAAATTTTAAAAACGAAAAAAATAAAAATTCGTTTTTTTTTTTTGGGTTTTCGCGTTAAAACGCAGTTAAAAACCCCAAAACGTGCTGTTTTTTTAAAAATAAGCATTTTCAAGCATTTTTTGATCGTTGAAAACGTTCAAATGGGGGGGAATATTAATAAAAAAAAGAATAATAAAAAAATTTTGTCGTTTTATGCTGTTTTGCGTTAAAACGCAGAATAAAGCTCAAAAAAGTGCTGTTTTTTCTAAAATAAGCATTTTCCAAAACATTTTTTGATCGTTTAAAAATTCAAATAGAAACAATATTTAAAAATCGAATAATTTAAAAAAATTTGTCGTTTTTTTGCTGTTTTACCCCGTTAAAACGAGATTAAAACTCAAAAAGTGCTGTTTTTTTTAAAATAAGCATTTTCACATTTTCAAGCATTTTAGATCGCTGGAAACCGTTCAAATAGACGCAATATTAATAAAAACGAATAATAAAAATTGCCGTTTTATGCTGTTTTACGCGTTAAACGCAGATTAAAGCTCAAACGTGCTGTTTTGCTGGGGCCACATTTTCTGCATATTAGGATCGCTGGAAACTGTCTTAAATAGACGCAATAAAAATAAAAACGAATAATAAAATTTCCTGTCGTTTTATGTTGTTTTACGCGTTAAAACTGGGCAGAATAAAGCTCAAAACGTGCTGTTTTGCTAAAATAAGCGTTTTCTAATCATTTTATATCGTTGAAATCGTTCAAATAGACGTACATTAATAAAACGACACAAAAATTTCGTCGTTTTTATGCTGTTTTACGCGTTAAAAACGCAGATTAAAGCTCAAAACGCGCTGTTTTGCTAAAATAAGTACTTTCAAAGCATTTTAAATCGTTGAAATCGTTCAAATAAACGAAATATTAATAAATAACGAATAATAAAAATTTCGTCGTTTTTATGCTGCTTTTACGCGCTAAAAACGCAGATTAAAAGCTCAAAACGTGCTGTTTTGCGAAAATAATCATTTCAAGCATTTTAGATCGTTGAAATCGTTCAAATAAAAGCAATATTAATAAAAAACGGCGAATAATAAAAATTCGCTGTTTTTATGCTGTTTACGCATTAAAACGCAGATTAAAAGCTCAAAACGCTGTTTTGCTAAACGCTACTTTTTAAGCATTTTAGATCGTTGAAATCGTTCAAATAGACGCAATATTAATAAAAAAAACGAATAATGCGTACCTGCCGTTTTTATGCTGTTTTACGTTAAAACGCTGAATAAAGCCTCAAAACGCGCTGTTTTGCTGCTAAAATAAGCATTTTCTGCCATTTTAGATCGTCGAAATCGTTCAAATAGACGCAATATTAATAAAAACGAATAAAAATTCGTCGTTTTATGCTGTTTTACGCGTTAAACGCAGATTAAAAGCCTCAAAACGTGCTGCTTTACAAAATAAGCATTTTCTAAGCATTTTAGATCGCTGAAATTGCCCAAATAGAAGCAATATTAATAAAAGTGAATAATAAAAATTTCGTCGTTTTATGCTGTTTTACGCGTTAAACGCAGATTAAAGCTCAAACGTGCTGTTTTGCTAAAATAAGCATTTTCAAGCATTTTAAATCGTTGAAATCGCTTAAATAGAAGCTACATTAATAAAAACGAATAGCCAAAAAATTCGTCATTTTTATGCTGTTTTACGCGTTAAAACGCAGATTAAAGCTCTCAAAATCGTGCTGTTTTGCTAAATGTAAGCATTTTGGGTTTAATTTTAGACTGCTGAAATCGTCTAAAATAGGACGCGCAATATTAATAAAAAAAAACGAATACCAAAAATTTCGTCTTTTTATGCGCTGTTTTTACGCCCTTAAAACGCGGTGAACAAAGCTCAAAACGTGCTGTTTTGCTAAAATAAGCATTTTCAAGCATTTTAGACGTTGAAATCGTTCAAATAGAAGCAATATTAATAAAAACGAATAATAAAAATCTGGTCGTTTTTATGTTGTTTACGCGTTAAACGCAGAATAAAAGCTCAAAACGTGCTGTTTTATAAAAAAGCATTTTCAAGCATTTTAGATCGTTGAAATCGTTCAAATAGAAGCACATAATAAAAAAAAACGAACAACAATAAAATTTTCGTCGTTTTTATAAAGGTTTTACGCGTTAAAACGCAGATTAAAAGCTCAAACGTGCTGTTTTGCTTTTTCTAAATAAGCATTTTCAAGCGTTTTAGATCGCTGAAATTGTTTAAATAGAAGCAATATTAATAAAAAAACGAATAATAAAAAATCTGTCATTTTATGTTGTTTTACGCGTTAAAATTCCAGATTAAAGCTCAAACGTGCTGTTTTGCTAATATAAGCATTTTCAAGCATTTTGATCGATGAAATCGTTCAAATAGACACAATATTAATAAAAACGAATAATAAAATTTCGTCGTTTTTATAAAGCGTTTTACGCGTTTAAACGCAGATTAAAGCTCAAAACGTGCTGTTTTGCTAAAATAAGCATTTTCAAGCATTTTAGATCGTTGAAATCGTTCAAATAGACGCAATATTAATAAAAAAAAATAATAAAAATTTTGCCCTTGTTATGTTTTTTTCCCCGTTTAAAACCCCAGATTAAAGCTCAAACGTGGTTTTTTAAAATAAGCATTTTCAAGAAGATCGTTGAAATCGTTTTAAATAGAAACTATTAATAAAAAAAAGAATAATAAAAAATTCGTCGTTTTATGCTGTTTTACGCGTTAAAAAGCAGATTAAAGCTCAAAACGTGCTGTTTTGCTAAAATAAGCATTTTCAAGCATTTTGATCCCCTTTAAATCGTTCAAAAGACGCACATTAATAAAAAAAGAATAAAAAAATTTTTGTCGTTTTATGCGTTTTACGCGTTAAAAACGCAGATTAAAAACTCAAAAAGGGTGTTTTGCTAAAATAAGCATTTTCCATTTTTGACGTTTAAAAACGTTTTAAAAGAAGCAATATTAAAAAAACCAAAAAATAAAAATTTTGCCCTTTTTTTGTTTTTTTACGCGTTAAAACGCAGATTAAAGCTCAAAACGTGCTGTTTTCTAAAATAAGCATTTTTAAGAAGATCGTTGAAATCGTTCAAATAGACGCAAAAAAATAAAAAAAGTAATTTTCGTCGTTTTTTTGCCGTTTTTTCGGGTTTAAAAAGCAGATTAAAGCTCAAAACGTGCTGTTTTGCTAAAAAAGCATTTTCCCCAAAAATCGTTGAAATCGTTTAAATAGAAGCAAAAATTAATAAAACGAAAATAAAAAATTTGGCCCTTTTATGTTTTTTTACGCGTTAAAAAGCAGATTAAAAACCCCAAAAAGTGCTGTTTTGCTTAAAAAAAAGATTTTCGGGATTTTGACCCTTTTAAATTTGTTCAAATAGACGCAATTTTTAATAAAAAAAGAATAATAAAAATTCCGCCCTTTTTGATGTTTTACGCGTTCGCAAAAAAGCTCAAAACGTGCTGTTTTGCTAAAATAAGCATTTTCGCTTTTTAGGGTCGTTGAAACCCTTAAAAGAAGCAATATTAATAAAAAAGAATAATAAAAAATTGCCCGTTTTTGGTTTTTCGCGTTAAAACCCCAGATTAACGCTCAAAAAAGTGCTGTTTTGCTAAAATAAGCATTTTCAACATTTTAGATCGTGGAAATCGTTCAAATAGACGCAATAAAAAAAAAACGAATAATTAAACCCCGCGTTTTTTTGGGTTTTTTTACGCGTTAAAACGCAGATTAAAGCTCCCCAAAAGTGCTGTTTTGCTAAAAAGAGATTTTCAAGGGATTTTAGATCGTTGGGAAAACGGTTTTAAAAAGAAGGAAAAATTAATAAAAAAAAAGAAAATAAAATTTGCCCGTTTTATGTTTTTACGTTAAAACGCAGAATTGGGTCCAAACGTGCTGTTTTGCCAAAAAAGCATTTTTCAAGCATTTTTGACCCTTGAAATCGTTCAAATAGAAGCAAAAATTAATAAAAAAAGAATAAAAAAAATTCGTCGTTTTTTTGTTTTTTTACGCGTTAAAAAGCAGATTAAAAACTCAAAACGTGTTGTTTTTCTAAAATAAGGGTTTTTAAGCATTTTAGATCGTTGAAACGTTCAAATAGACCCCAATATTAATAAAAAAGAATAATAAAAAAACTGTCGTTTTATGTTTTTTTACGCGTTAAAACGCAGAAAAGCTCAAACGTGCTGTTTTGCAAAAAAAGCATTTTCAAGCATTTTAGATCGTTGAAATTGTTCAAAAGAAGCAAATTAATAAAAACGAATAATAAAAATTTCTGTCGTTTTTAAGGTTTTACGCGTTAAAACGCAGAATAAAAACCCCAAAAAGTGCTGTTTTTGCTAAATAAGCATTTTTTAACATTTTAGATCGTAGAAATCGTTCAAATAGGGAAACAATATTAATAAAAACGAATAATTGGGCGTTCTTTTTATGCTGTTTTTCGCGTTAAAACCAGATTAAAGCCCCAAACGGGGTTTTGCTAAAAAAAAGCATTTTCAAGATTTTTGATCGTTTAAATCGTTCAAATAAACCCAAAATTAATAAAAAAAAGAATAATAAAAAAATTGTCGTTTTTTTGTTTTTTTACGCGTTAAAACGCAGAAAAAAGCTCAAAAAGTGCTGTTTTGCTAAAAAAAGCATTTTCAAGAAGATCGTTGAAATCGTTCAAATAGAAGAATATTAATAAAAACGAATAATAAAAATTCGTCGTTTTATGCTGTTTTACCCGTTAAAACGCAGATTAACGCTCAAACGTGCTGTTTTGCTAAAATAAGCATTTTCAAGCATTTTAGATCGTTGAAATCTTCAAATAGACGCAAAAAAAAAAAAAACGAATAATAAAAATTTTTGGGCGTTTTATGCTGTTTTTTCGCGTTAAAACGGGAGATTAAAGCTCAAACGTGCTGTTTTGCTAAAAAAAAGCATTTTCAAGCATTTTTGATCGTTTAAATCGCTCAAATAGACGCAATATTAATAAAAAAAGAATAATAAAAAATTCCCGTCGTTTTATTTGGGTTTTTCGCGTTAAAAAAGCAGAATAAAAACCCAAAAAGTGCTGTTTTAAAATAAGCATTTTTAAGCATTTTTGATCGTTTAAATCGTTCAAAAAAGAAGCAATATTAATAAAAAAAGAATAACCAAAAAGTCGTTTTTTTGCTGTTTTACGCGTTTAAAAAAGCAGATTAAAGCCCCAAAACGGGTTTTTTTGCCAAAAAAAAGCATTTCCAAGCATTTTAGATCGTTTAAATCGTTCAAATATAAGGGAAATTAATAAAAACAAATAATAAAAATTCGTCGTTTTTTTGCTGTTTTACGCGTTAAAAAAGCAGATTAAAAACTCAAAACGTGCTGTTTTTTCTAAAATAAGATTTTTAAGCATTTTAGACGTTGAAATCGTTCAAAAGAAACAAAAATTAATAAAAAAAAGAATAATAAAAAATTTGCCCTTTTTTTGCTGTTTTACGCGTTAAAAAAAGCAGAATAAAGCTCAAAAAGTGCTGTTTTGCCAAAATAAGCATTTTCAAGCATTTTAGATCGTTGAAATCGCTCAAATAGACGCAATATTAATAAAAACGAATAATAAAAATTTCGTCGTTTTATGCTGTTTTACGCGTTAATACGCAGAATAAAGCTCAAAACGTGCTGTTTTGCTAAAATAAGCATTTTCAAGCATTTTAGATCGTTGAAATCGTTCAAATAGAAGCAATATTAATAAAAACGAATAATCAAAAATTCGTCGTTTTTATGCTGTTTTACGCGTTAAAACGCAGATTAAAGCTCAAAACGTGTTGTTTTGCTAAAATAAGCATTTTCAAGCATTTTAGATCGTTGAAATCGTTCAAATAGACGCAATATTAATAAAACGAATAATAAAAATTCGTCGTTTTATGCTGTTTTACGCGTTAAAACGCAGATTAAAGCTCAAAACGTGCTGTTTTGCTAAAATAAGCATTTTCAAGCATTTTAGATCGTTGAAATCGTTCAAATAGAAGCAATATTAATAAAAACGAATAATAAAAATTTGTCGTTTTTTATGCTGCTTTACGCGTTAAAACGCAGATTAAAGCTCAAAACGTGCTGTTTTGTTAAATAATCATTTTCAAGCATTTTAGATCGTTGAAATCGTTCAAATAGACGCAATAAAAATAAAAACGAATAATAAATTTTTTTTTTTTTACAATTAAAGCTTAAAATAAAAGGCTTTTAAAAAAATTAACATTTTAGTCGTTAAATTTTAAAAGCGAAAAAAAAAAGGAAAATAAAATGCTTTTTATTTTAAATTTTCCAAAAAAGTTAAAACTAAAAAAGGTTTTAAGCATTTTGGGTTTTTTGGGTTTAAAGTTAAGCCTTTAAAAAAAAAAAAATAAAATTTTTTTTTGGTTTTTCTTAACAATTAAAACAAAACGTTTTTTAAAATAAGATTTTAAATTTTTTAGGTTGAAATGTTAAATAAAGCTTTAAAAAAACGATAAAAAATTTTTTTTTTTTTTTTTAAAGAAAAACGAAAATTTTGTTTTTAAAAAAAAACATTATAAATTTTTTTTTTTTACGCTAAAAAAAAAAATAAAACGTCGTTTTTTTTTTTTCTAAAAAATTAAACAAAATTTTTCAAATAAGCATTTTAAGCATTTAAAACTTGAAATTTAAAATGGCTTTAAAAAAGAATTAAAAAATTTTTTTTTAATCTTTCGCTTAAACGCAATTTAAAAAAAAGATTTAAAAAAAATAACATTTTAATTTTAGTTTGAAACTTAAAAAAATATTTAAAAACAAAAAAAATTTTTTCGGTTAAATTTTAACTTTACGAGAAATCAAAAAGCTTTTTCTAAATAACTTTTAAAAATTTTAGCGTTAAATCTTTAGGAATAAATAAAAAATAAAAATTTGGGTTTTATGTTTCCTTAAAAGTATTAAAAGTTTAAAATTTTTTTAAAATTTTTTTAAATTTTTAATAAAATTTTAAAAAACGAATTTTAAATAAAATTTAAAAATTTAAATTTTAAAATTTAGTTAAAAATTTTAAAAAGCCAAATTTTTTGCCCAAAAAATTAAAAACCTTTATTAAATTTTTAAAAAAACGCATTTAATAAAACTTAATGTAAAAATTTTTAAAATTTTTGGGAAAAAATAAGCTTTTATACTTTAACAATAAAAAATTATTTCCCAAAAAAAATATTTTAAATTTTTTGTTAAATAGCAATTAAAAAAATTAAATAAAAAGCTTTATTTAAAAAAATTAAAAAATTTTTATTAAATTTTTAAATAACCTTTTTAAAACATTAAATTAAATTTTTAAATCATTTTTTCTTAAAAAAGTTAATAAAATTTGTTTTTTTAAATTAAAATTAATAAATTTTAAAAAAGCATTTAAATTTTAATTTTAAATGGGTTTAAAATTTTGCTAAAAAGTTAAAAATAAAAACGGTTTTAAAATACGTTTTTAAAAACTTTTTAAATTAAAAATTTTTTAAAAAAATTTTTTAAAAAATAAACTTTTTCTTAAATGTTTAAAAAGCAAAATTTAAAATAAAATTTTGCTTTTTGGTTTTAGCTTAAAAGCTTTAAATCTTTTTTGTAAAATAAAAAAAAAATTTTGTTTAAGTAATTTAAAATTAATAAAAAAAAAAAATTTTTTTATTTTTAAAAATATTAATAAAACCGTTTTTAGCTTAAAAAGCAATTTTTAAATTTTAAATCGTGTTTTAAAAATTTAAAAAAAATTAAAAATTTTTTTTACTTTTACTTAAAACAAATTTAAAGCTAAATCGTTTTTGGGAAAATCAAAATTTAATTTGGTTTTAAATAAACCTTAAAACAATTAAAAATTTCGTTTTATTAAATTAAAAAGATTAATAAAAGCTTTTTAAAAAATTTTCAAATTTAATTTAAAACTTAAAACGCTTAAAAAACGAATAATAAAAATGTTTTTCTTTTTTAAAAAAAATAAAAACGTTCTTTAAACCATTTTAATTAATTTTTAAAAATTAAATGCTTTTTAAAAAAGAATAAAAAATTTTTTTTTTCCGTTAAAAAGCCAATTTAAATAAAGTTGAAATCGTTTAAAACTTTATAGTTAAACTAAATAAATTTTTTAAAACGAAAAATAAAAATTTGTTTATGCTGTTTTCGTTAAAAAAATTAAAAAACTTTTTTAAAATCGGTTTTAAGTTTATCGTTAAACCTAAAAAAATTTTTTTTAAAAAAGATAAAAATTTTTTTATGTTTTCAAAAAAAAAATAAATTTTTCTTAAATTTTTAAATTTAACAAATTTAAAACAAATAAAAAAAAAATTTTAAAATTTTTTTTGTTACCTTAAAAAATTTTAAAAAAATTCAAAATTTTTTGCTAAATTCTTTAACTTTAATTAAATTTAAATAAAAATTTTTTTAAAGTAATAAAAATTTTTTTATTGTTTGTTAAAAGAAATTTAAATAAATTTTAAATTTTTTACTTAAATCGTTCAAATAAATTAAATAAAAAAAAATAAAAATTTTTACCTTTTACCCTGAATTCGTTAAAAAAATTTTGCTAAAAAAATTTTCAAATTTTTTTTTTTAAAAATAAAATTTAAAAAAATAAAAAAATTTTTTATTTTTGGTTAAACCTTAAAGTAAAAGGGGTTTTAAAATAAATTTTAAACATTTTAAGTAATTAATAAAGCAATTTAAAAATAAAAAAAGTTTTTTTTTACGTAAAAAAATTTAAATCAAATTCGTTTTGCTAAAAAAGATTTAAATTTAGATCGTTGAAACGTTAAATAAACGCAATATTAAAAAAAATATAAAATTTCTTTTAATTTTTATTAAAACGGAAAATAAAATGGGTTTTTGTAAAAACTTTTTAAATTTTAGATTTGGTTTTTTTAAATAACGCTTTATTAAAAAAACGATTAAAATTGTCGTTTTATGCGTTTTATTAAAACGCGATAAAAAAATGCTTTTTTAAAATAAAATTTAAATTTTAATTTCTTAAATAACAATATTAAAAAAAAAATAAATGGTTTTTTAGGTTAAAAAATTTAAAATTTTTGCAAAAAATTTTAAATAATTGAAATCGTTTTTAAAGCAATATTTTAAAGAATTTTTAAAAAAAATTTTAATATGGTTTTGCTAAAAAGGGAATTAAATCAAATTTCTGTTTTAAAAAAGATTTAAAATTAAAATGAAATCGTTTTAATAAAATTTTAAAAAATTTAAAAAACGTTTTTAGCTTAAAAACGCAATTAAAACAAAATCTATTTTTAAATAAATAAATTAAACGTTAAATCGTCTAAAATTTAAAAAAAAAAAATAAAATTTTTTTAAATTTTTTTTAAAAAAAAAAATGCTTTTTTCAAATAAGCATTTAAAAAAATTTTTCGTTAAATAAGCATTAAAAAAAAAATTTCTCTTTATTGGGTTTTGCTAAAAAAATAACCAAACTTGTTTTTAAAAATTTTCAAGATTTTAAAGTTAAATTTTAAAAAAAATTTAAAAAATAATAAAAAATTTTTATGCTGTTTTACGCGTTAAAACGCAGAATAAAGGGAAAACGTGCTGTTTTTTTCTAAAATAAGCATTTTTTAAGCATTTTAGATCGTTGAAATCGTTCAAATAGAAGCAATATTAATAAAAACGAATAATAAAAAATTCGTCGTTTTTATGCTGTTTTACGCGTTAAAACGCAGATTAAAGCTCAAAACGTGCTGTTTTGCTAAAATAAGCATTTTCAAGCATTTTTTATCGCTGAAATCTTCAAATAGACGCAATAAAATAAAAACAAATAATAAAAAATTTTGTCGTTTTTTTTGCTGTTTTCGCGTTAAAACCGGTTAAACTCAAAACGTGCTGTTTTGCTAAAATAAGCTTTTCCAAACATTTTAAATCGTTGAAATCGTTCCAAAAAGACGCAACAATAATAAAATTTTCGTGTTTTATGCTGTTTTACGCGTTAAAACGCAGATTAAACTAAAACTGCGTTTTGCTTAAAATAAAAGCATTTTCAACATTTTAGATCGTTGAAATCGTTCAAATAGAAGCATATTAATAAAAATAAAAATGCGTTTTATGCTGTTATACGCGTTAAAAGCAGATTAAAACGTGATGTTTTGCAAATAAGCAATTAAAGCATTTTAAATCTTAATCGTTAAATGACGTATATTAATAAAAAGCAAAAAACTTTTTCATATATGCTTTTTATCGTTAAATCGCGATTAAAACTCAAACGCGTTTATAAAAAAAATTTTAAGCATTTTAGTTTTTGAAATGTTAAAGACGCAATATTAATAAAAAGAATAAAAAAATTGTCGTTTTATAGCTTTTAGCATTTAAAACGAAGAAACTCAAAACGTATGTATTAATAAAACTTTTAACAATTTTGATCGTTCGTTCAAATAGAAGCAATATTAATAAAAACGAATAATAAAAATTCGTCGTTTTTTTTGTGTTTTTCGCTTAAAAAGCTGATTAAAGCTCAAAAAGGCTGTTTTTAAAAAATAAGCATTTTCGATTTTAGATCGTTTAAACGTTCAAATAGACGCAATATTAATAAAAAAAATAATAAAATTTCGTCGTTTTTATGCTGTTTACCCTTAAAAAAGCAGAATGCTCAAAAAGTGCTGTTTTGCTAAAATAAGATTTTCGCATTTTTGACGTTTAAATCGTTCAAATAGAAGCAAATTAATAAAAACGAATAATAAAAATTGTCGTTTTATGTGTTTTACGCGTTAAAAAGCAGATTGCTCAAAAAGTGCGGTTTTTAAAAAAAAACATTTTCAAGCATTTTAGATCGCTGAAATCGTTCAAAAGACGGGAATATTAATAAAAACGAATAAAAAAATTCGCGTTTTATGTTTTTTTACGCGTTCGCGATTAAAGCTCAAAAAGGGTGTTTTGCTAAAATAAGCATTTTCAAGCATTTTAGATCGTTGAAATCGTTCAAATAGAAGAATACTAATAAAAACGAATAATAAAAAGCGTTTTATGCTGTTTTACCCTTAAAACGCAGATTAAAGCTCAAAACGTGCTGTTTTGCTAAAATAAGATTTTCAAGCATTTTAGATCGTTGAAACGTTCAAAAGACGCAAAAAATAAAAAAAGAAAAAAAATTTCGTCGTTTTAGGTTTTACGCGTTAAACGCAGAAAAAAGCTAAAAAGTGTGTTTTCAAAATAAGCATTTTCAACATTTTTGATCATTGAAATCGTTCAAATAGACGCAATATTAATAAAAAAAAATAATAAAAATTCGTCATTTTATGGTTTTTCGCCAAAAAAGCAGATTAAAGCTCAAAACGGGGTTTGCTAAAATAAGCATTTTCAAGCATTTTGATCGTTGAAATCGTTCAAATAGACGCAATATTAATAAAAACGCGACACAAAAAATTCGTCGTTTTTATGCCGTTTTACGTTAATAAAAACGCAGATTAAAGTCAAAACGTGCTGCCTTTGCTAAAATAAGCATTTTCAAGCATTTTAGACCGTTCAAATCGTTCAAATAGACGCACATTAATAAAACGAATAATAAAATTTCGTCGTTTTATGCTGTTTTCACGCGCTAAAACGGCACAAAGTCAAAAACGTGCTGTTTTGCTAAAATAAGCATTTTCAAGCATTTCCGTGATCGTTGAAATCGTCTCAACAGTGGCAATATTAAATAAAAACGAATAATAAAAAATTCGCTGTTTTTATGTGCTGTTTTACGCGTTAAAAAACGCAGATTAAAAGCTCAAAACGCGCTGTTTTGCCAAAATGCATTTTTCGCCATTTGATCGTTGAACCGATCAAATAGACGCAATAAAAAATAAAAAAACGAATAATAAAATTTCGTCGTTTTGCTGTTCTACGCGTTAAAAACGCAGATTAAAGCTCAAAACGTGCTGTTTTGCTGCAAATAAGCATTTTCAGGTACGTAGATCGTTGAAATCGTTTAAATAGAAGCAATATTAATAAAAAACGAATAATAAAAATTGTCATTTTTGGCGCTGTTTTACGCGTTAAAGATTAAAAGCTCAAAAAACGTGCTGTTTTGCTAAAATAAGCATTTTCACATTTTAGACGTTGAAATCGTTCAAGAGACGCAATATTAATAAAAAACGAATAATAAAGTACCTGCCGTTTTATGCTGTTTTACGCGTTAAAACGCAGAATAAAGCTCAAAAACGTGCTGTTTTGCTAAAATAAGTATTTTCACATTTTAGATCGTTGAAATCGTTCAAATAGAAGCAATATTAATAAAAACGAATAATAAAAATTCGTCGTTTTTATATGTTTTACGCGTTAAACGTGCAGATTAACGCTCAAAACGTGCTGTTTTGCTAAATAAGTATTTTCAAGCATTTTAGATCAAGTTGAAATCGTTCAAATAGACGCAATAAAAATAAAAACGATTAATAAAATTTCATCGTTTTTATGCTGTTTTACGCGCTAAAACGCAGATTAAAGCTCAAACGTGCTGTTTTTGCTAAAATAAGCATTTCGCTATATTTTTGTGATCGCTGAAATCGTCTCAAACAGACGCAATATTACTAAAAACGAATAATATTAAAATTTCGTCGTTTTATGTTGTTTTACGCGTTAAACGCAGAATAAAGCCTCAAAACGTGCTGTTTTTGCTAAAATAAGCATTTTCAAGCATTTGTGATCGCCGAAACGTTCCCAAATAGAAGCAATATTTACTAAAACGAATAATGTACCCGTCGTTTTATGCTGTTTTACGCGTTAAAACGCAGATTAAAGCTCAAAACGCTGTTTTGCTAAAATAAGATTAAGCACGGAGATCGTTGAAATCGTTCAACAGACGCAATATTAATAAAAACGAATAATAAAAAATTTCGTCGTTTTATGCTGTTTTACGCGTTAAAACGCAGATTAAAGCTCAAAAACGTGCTGTTTTGCTAAAATAAGCATTTTCAAGCATTTTAGATCGTTGAAATCGTTCAAATAGACGCAATAAAAAATAAAAAAACGAATAATGTACCTCGTCGTTTTTATGCTGTTTTACGCGTTAAACGCAGATTAAAGCTCAAAACGTGCTGTTTTGCTAAATAAGCATTTTCAAGCATTTTATCGCTGAAATCGTTCGCACGCAATATTAATAAAAACGAATAATAAAAATTTCGTCGTTTTTATGTTGCTTTACGCGTTAAAACGCAGAATAAAGCTCAAAACGTGCTGTTTTGCTAAAAATAAAGCATTTTCAAGCATTTTAGATCGTTGAAATCGTTCAAATAGAAGCAATATAATAAAAACGAATAATAAAAATTCGTCGTTTTATGCT
The DNA here is from genome assembly GCF_025399875.1 of Dalotia coriaria. NCBI lineage: Eukaryota > Metazoa > Arthropoda > Insecta > Coleoptera > Staphylinidae > Dalotia > Dalotia coriaria. The sequence continues at coordinate 16,065 of NW_027045783.1, forward strand.
GTTTCTTACGCGTTAAAACGCAGATTAACGCTCAAAACGTGCTGTTTTACAAAATAAGTATTTTCACATTTAGATCGTTGAAAATCGTTCAACAGACGCAATAAAAATAAAAAAAACGATTAATAAAAATTTCATCGTTTTATGCTGTTTTACGCGTTAAACGCAGATTAAAGCTCAAACGTGCTGTTTTGCTAAAATAAGCATTTTCAAGCATTTTAGATCGTTGAAATCGTTCAATAGACGCAATATTAATAAAAAAACGAATAATACAAAATTTCGTCGTTTTTATGTTGTTTTTACAAGTAAGTTAAAACGCAGAATAAAGCTCAAAACGTGCTGTTTTTGCTGCTAAATAAGCATTTTCAAGCATTTAGATCAAGTTGAATCGTTCAAATAGAAGCATATTAATAAAACGAATAATAAAATCGCCGTTTTATGCTGTTTTACGCGTTAAACGCAGATTAAAAGCTCAAAACGTGCTGCTGTTTTGCTGTAAAATAAGTATTTCAAGCATTTTAGATCGTTGAAATCGTTCACAATAGACGCAATATTAATAAAAACGAATAATAAAATTTCGTCGTTTTATGTTGTTTTACGCGTTAAAACGCAGATTAAAGCTCAAAACGCTGTTTTGCTAAAATAAGCATTTTCAAGCATTTTAGATCGTTGAAATCGTTCAAATAGACGCGCAATAAAAATAAAAAACGAATAATAAAATTCTGTCGTTTTTATGTTGTTTTACGCGTTAAAAACGCAGATTAAAGCCTCTCAAAACGTGCTGTTTGCTAAATAAGCATTTTTCAAGCATTTTAGGATCGTTGAAATCGTCTAAATAGACGCAATATTAATAAAAACGAATAATAAAAATTTCTGTCGTTTTATAAGCTAAGCTGTTTTACGCGTTAAAAACGCAGAATAAAGCTCAAACGTGCTGTTTTTGCTAAAATAAGCATTTTCAAGCATTTTAGATCGCTGAAATCGTTCAAATAGAAGTAATATTAATAAAAACGACACAAAAATCTGTCGTTTTATGCTGTTTTACGCGTTAAAACGCATCAAAGCTCAAAATCGTGCAGTTTTATATAAATAAGCATTTTCAAGCATTTTAGATCGTTGAAATCGTTCAACAGGCGCAATATTAATAAAAAACGAATAATAAAAATTCGTCGTTTTATGCTGTTTTACGCGTTAAACGCGGTGATTAAAGCTCAAACGTGCTGTTTTACAAAAAATGCTACTTTCAAGCATTTTAGATCACCGTTGAAATCGTTCAAACAGAAGCAATATTAATAAAACGAATAATAAAATTTACGTTTTTATGCTGCTTTACGCGTTAAAACGCAGATTAAGCTCAAAGTGTGCTGTTTTGCTAAATAAGCATTTTCAAGCATTTTAGATCGTTGGAAATCGTTCGCCAAATAGACGCACAAAATAAAAAAACGAATAATAAAATTTCGTCGTTTTATGTTTACGCGCAAAACGCAATAAAAGCTCAAACGTGCTGTTTTGCTAAAATAAGCATTTTCAAGCATTTTAGATCGTTGAAATCGTTCAAATAGACGCAATATTAATAAAACGAATAATAAAAAATTCCCCGTCGCTTTTTATGCTGTTTACGCGTTAAAAACGCGCAGATTAAAGCCTCAAACGTGCTGTTTTGCTAAAATGCTACTTTCAAGCATTTTAGATCGTGAAATCGTTCAAATAGAAGCAATATTAAATGTAAAAACGCAAATAATAAAAAATTCGTCAATGTTTTATGCTGTTTTACGCGTTAAAAAACGCAGATTAAAAGCTCAAACGCGCTGTTTTGCTAAAATAAGCATTTTCAAGCATTTCCAGATCGTTGAAATCGTCTTTCAAATAGACGTAATACAATAAAAAAACGAATAATAAAAATTTCGTCGTTTTATATGCTGTTTTACGCGTTAAAACGCAGATTAAAGCTCAAAACGTGCTGTTTTGCTAAATAAGCATTTTCAAGCATTTTAGATCGCTGGAATCGTTCAAATAGACGCGCACACAAAAATAAAAACGAATAATAAAAATTTCGTCGTTTTATGCTGTTTTACGCGTTAAAAACGCAGATTAAAGCCTCAAAACGTGCTGTTTTGCTAAAATAAGCATTTTTCAAGCATTTTGTGATCGCTGAAATCGTTCAACAGAAGCACATTAATAAAAAAACGAATAATAAAAGTTCGTCGTTTTAAAGCTGTTTTACGCGTTGTGCAAATGCAGATTAACGCTCAAAATGCGCTGTTTTGCTAAAATAAGCATTTTCAAGCATTTTAGATCGTTGAAATCGTTCAACAGACGCAATAAAAAATAAAACGAATAATGTACCTTCGTCGTTTTATGCTGCTCTTTACGCTAAAACGCAGATAAAGCCAAAACGTGCTACGTTTTGCTAAAATAAGCATTTTCAAGCATTTTAAATCGTTGAAATCGTTCAAATAGACGCAATATTAATAAAAACGAATAATAAAAATTTCGTCGTTTTATGCTGCTTTACGCGTTAAAACGCATTAAAGCTCAAACGCGCTTGCTTGCTAAAAATAACGGCCTTTCAAGCATTTTAGATCGCTGAAATCGTTCGAGAAGCAATATTAATAAAAAAACGAATAATAAAAATTCGTCGTTTTATGTTGTTTACGCATTAAAACGCAGATTGTGCTCAAACGCTGTTTTGCTAAAATAAGCATTTTCAAGCATTTTGTGACCGTTGAAATCGTTCAACAGACGCAATATTAATAAAACGAATAATAAAATACATTGCTTTTATGCTGTTTTACCGCTAAAACGCAGAATAAAGCTCAAAACGTGCTGTTTTATGCTAAAACAATCATTTTCAAGCATTTTAGATCGTTGAAATCGTTCAAATAGAAGCAATATTAATAAAAAACGAATAATAAAAATTCGTCGTTTTATGCTGTTTTACGCATTAAAACGCAGATTAAAGCTCAAACGTGCTGTTTTGCTAAAATAAGCATTTTCAAGCATTTTAGACCGTTGAAATCGTTCAAATAGACGCAATATTAATAAAACGAATAATAAAGTACCCCGTCGTTTTTATGCTGTTTTACGCGTTAAAACGCAGAATAAAGCTCAAAAACGTGCTGTTTTGCTAAAATAAGTATTTTCAAGCATTTTAGATCGTTGAAATCGTTCAAATAGAAGCAATATTATCAGTAAAAAACGAATAATAAAAATTCGTCGTTTTTATGCTGTTTTACGCGTTAAAACGCAAATTAAAGCCTCAAAACGTGCTGTTTTGCTAAATAAGCATTTTCGTTATTTGACCGTTGAAATCGATTAAATAGATGCAAATAAAATAAAACGACACAAAAATTTCGTCGTTTTTATGCTGTTTTACCCGTTAAACGCAGATTAAAGCTCAAACGTGCTGTTTTGCTAAAATAAGCATTTTCAAGCATTTTAGACGTTGAATGTTTAAATAGAAGCAATATTAAATAAAAACGAATAATAAAAAATTCGTCATTTTTATGCTGTTTACGCGTTAAACGCAGATTAAAAGCTCAAAACGTGCTGTTTTGCTAAAATAAGCATTTTCAAGCATTTTAGATCGTTGAAATCGTTCAAATAGACGCAATATTAATAAAAACGAATAATAAAATTTCTGTTTTAATTGTTTTGCGCGTTAAAACGCAGAATAAAGCTAAACGTGCTGTTTATAAAAATAAGCATTTTCAAGCATTTTAGATCGTTGAAATCGTTCAAAAGAGAATATTAAGTAAAACGAATAATAAAAATTCGCTTTTAATGCTGTTTACGCGTTAAACGGCAGATTAAAGCTCAAAACGTGCAGTTTTGCTAAAATAAGCATTTTCAGCATTTTAGATCACGAAATCGTTCAAATAGACGCAATATTAATAAAAAGAATAATAAAAATTTCGCGTTTTATGCTGTTTTACGCGTTAAAACGCAGATTAAAAGCTCAAAACGTGCTGTTTTCTGCTAAAATGAGCATTTTCAAGCATTTTAGATCGTTGAAATCGTTCAAATAGAGCAATATTAATAAAAGAATAATAAAATTTCGACGTTTTTATGTGTTTTACGCGTTTAAAACGCAGATTATAAAAACGTGCTGTTGTGCTAAATAAGCTTTTTCAAAGCATTTTAGATCGTTGAAATCGTTCAAAAGACGCAATAAAAAATAAAAACGAATAATAAAATTCGTCGTTCTTATGCTGTTTACGTTAAAACGCAGAATAAAAGCTCAAAACGGCTGTTTTGCTAAAATAAGCATTTTCAAGCATTTTAGATCGTTGAAATCGTTCAAAGTACAATTAATAAAAACGAATAATAAAAATTCGTCGTTTTATGCTGTTTTACGCGTTAAAACGCAGATTAAAGCTCAAAACGTGCTGTTTTGCTAAAATAAGCATTTTCAAGCATTTTAGATCGTTGAAATCGTTCAAATAGAAAATATTAATAAAAACGAATAATAAAAATTTCGTCGTTTTATGCTGTTTTACGCGTTAAAACGCAGAATAAAAGCTCAAAACGTGTGTTTTGCTAAAATAAGCATTTTTCAGCATTTTAGATCGTTGAAATCGTTCAAATAGAAGCAATATTAATAAAAACGAATAATTAAATTTCGTCGTTTTTATGCTGTTTTACGCGTTAAAACGCGAATAAAAGCTCAAACGTGCTGTTTTGCTAAAATAAGCATTTTCAAGCATTTTAGATCGTGAAATCGTTCAAATAGAACAATATTTAAAAAAAACGAATAATAAAAAAATTTGTCGTTTTTATGCTGTTTTCCCCGGGTTTAAAAAGCAGATTAAGCTCAAAACGTGCTGTTTTTAAAATAAGCATTTTTAAGCATTTTAGATCGTTGAAATCGTTCAAATAGACGCAATAAAAATAAAAAAAAGAATAATAAAAAATTTTGTCGTTTTTTTTGCTGTTTTTTTCGCGTTAAAACGCGTTAAACTCAAAACGGCTGTTTTGCTAAAATAAGCATTTTCAAGCATTTTAATCGTTAAATCGTCAAATAGAGCAATATTAATAAAAACGAATAATAAAAAATTTTGTCGTTTTTATGCTGTTTTACGCGTTAAAACCAGAATAAAGCTCAAAACGTGCTGTTTTGCTAAAATAAGCATTTTCGCATTTTAGATCGTTGAATCGTTAAAAAAAAATATTAATAAAAAGAAAAATAAAAATTCGTCTTTTATGCTGTTTTTCGCGTTAAAAGCAGATTAAAACTCAAAACGTGTTTTTTTGCTAAAATAAGCATTTTTAAGCATTTTTTGATCGTTGAAATCGCTCAAATAGACGCAATATTAATAAAAACGAATAATAAAAATTTCGTCGTTTTTATGCTGTTTTACGCGTTAAAACGCAGAATAAAGCTCAAAACGTGCTGTTTTGCTAAAATAAGCATTTTCAAGCATTTTAGATCGTTGAAATCGTTCAAATAGAAGCAATATTAATAAAAAACGAATAATCAAAAATTCGTCGTTTTTATGCTGTTTTACGCGTTAAAACGCAGATTAAAAGCTCAAAACGTTGTTTTTTAAAATAAGCATTTTCAAGCATTTTAGATCGTTGAAATCGTTCAAATAGACGCAATATTAATAAAAACGAATAATAAAAATTCGTCGTTTTTTATGCTGTTTACGCGTTAAAACGCAGATTCAAAGCTCAAAACGTGCTGTTTTGCTAAAATAAGCATTTTCAAGCATTTTAGATCGTTGAAATCGTTCAAATAGAAGCAATATTAATAAAAACGAATAATAAAATTCGTCGTTTTATGCTGTTTTACGCATTAAAACGCAGATTAAAACTTCAAAACGTGCTGTTTTGCTAAAATAAGCATTTTCAAGCATTTTAGATCGTTGAAATCATTAAAAGACGCAATATTAATAAAAACGAATAATAAAAAATCGTCGTTTTATGCTGTTTTGCGTTAAACGCGAATTAAAGCCAAACTGCTGTTTTGCTAAAAAAGCATTTTCAAGCATTTTAGATCGTTGAAATCGTTCAAATAGAAGCAATATTAATAAAACAAAATAAAAATTCGTCGTTTTTATTGTTTTGCGCGTTAAAACGCAGATTAACGCTCAAAACGTGCTGTTTTGCTAAAATTAGCATTTTCAAGCATTTTTGATCGTTTGAAATCGTTCAAATAGAAGCAATATTAATAAAAACGAATAATAAAAATTCGTCGTTTTTATGCTTTTGCGTTAAAACGCAGATTAACGCTCAAAGCGATACGTTTGCTAAAATAAGCATTTTCAAGCATTTTAGATCGTTGAAATCGTTCAAATAGACGCAATAAAATAAAAACGAAAATAAAATTTCTGTTTTTATGCTGTTACGCGTTAAAACGCTGATTAAAACTCAAAATGCTGTTTTTGCTTAAAATAAGCATTTTCAAAACATTTTAGATCGTTGAAATCGTTCAAATAGACGAATATTAATAAAACGAATAATAAAATTTCGTCGTTTTATGCTGTTTTACGCGTTAAAACGCAGATTAAAGCTCAAAAGTTGCTGTTTTGCTAAAATAAGCATTTTCAAGCATTTTAGATCGTTGAAATCGTCAAAAGACGCAATATTAATAAAAACGAATAATAAAATTTCGTCGTTTTTATGCTGTTTTACGCGTTAAAACGCAGATTAAACTCAAAACGTGCTGTTTTGCTAAAATAAGCATTTTCAAGCTTTTAGCGTTGAAATCGTTCAAATAGACGAATATTAATAAAAACGAATAATAAAAATTCGTCGTTTTATGCTGTTTTACGCGTTAAACGCAGGTTAAAATCAAAACGTGCGTTTTGCTAAAATAAGCATTTTCAAGCTTTTTAGATCGTTGAAATCGTTCAAATAGACGCAATATTAATAAAAAGAATAATAAAAATTTCGTCGTTTTATGCTGTTTTACGCGTTAAAACGCTGATTAAAACTCAAAACGTGCTGTTTTGCTAAAATAAGCATTTTCAAGCATTTTAGATCGTTGAAATCCGTTCAAATAGACGCAATATTAATAAAAAACGAATAATAAAATTTCGTCGTTTTATGCTGTTTTACGCGTTAAAACGCGAATAAAGCTCAAAACGTGCTGTTTTGCTAAAATAAGCATTTTAAGCATTTTAGATCGTTGAAATCGTTCAAATAGAAGCAATATTAATAAAAACGGAATAATAAAATTCGTCGTTTTTATGCTGTTTTACGCGTTAAAACGCAGATTAAAGCTCAAAACGCTTGTTTTGCTAAAATAAGCATTTTCAAGCATTTTAGATCGTTGAAATCGTTCAAATAGAACGCAATATTAATAAAAACGAATAATAAAAATTCGTCGTTTTATGCTGTTTTACGCGTTAAAACGCAGATTAAAAGCTCAAAACGTGCTGTTTTGCTAAAATAAGCATTTTCAAGCATTTTAGATCGTTGAAATCGTTCAAATAGAAGCAATATTAATAAAAACGAATAATAAAAATTCGTCTTTTTATGCTGTTTTACGCTTAAAACGCAGATTAAAAGCTCAAAACGTGCTGTTTTGCTAAAATAAGCATTTTTCAAGCATTTTAGATCGTTGAAATCGTTCAAATAGACGCAATATTAATAAAAACGAATAATAAAAAATTTCTCGTTTTTATGCTGTTTTACGCGTTAAAACGCAGAATTAAAGCTCAAAACGTGCTGTTTTGCTAAAATAAGCATTTTCAAGCATTTTAGATCGTTGAAATCGTTCAAATAGAAGCAATATTAATAAAAACAATAATCAAAAATTCGTCGTTTTATGATGTTTTACGCGTTAAAACGCAGATTAAAGCTCAAAACGTGTGTTTTGCTAAAATAAGCATTTTCAAGCATTTTAGATCGTTGAAATCGTTCAAATAGAAGCAATATTAATAAAAACGAATAATAAAAATTCGTCGTTTTTATGCTGTTTACGCGTTAAAACGCAGATTAAACGCTCAAAACGTGCTGTTTTTGCTTAAAATAAGCATTTTCAAGCATTTTAGATCGTTGAAATCGTTCAAATAAAGCAATATTAATAAAAACGAATAATGAAAAATTCGTCGTTTTATGCTGTTTTACGCATTAAAACGCAGATTAAAACTCAAAACGTGCTGTTTTGCTAAAATAAGCATTTTCAAGCATTTTAATCGTTGAAATCGTTCAAATAGACGCAATATTAATAAAAACGAATAATAAAAATTTCGTCGTTTTTATGCTGTTTTACGCGTTAAAACGCAGATTAAACTCAAAACGTGCTGTTTTGCTAAAATAAGCATTTTCAAGCATTTTAGATCGTTGAAATCGTTCAAATAGAAGCAATATTAATAAAAACAAAAATAAAAAATTCGTCGTTTTTATGCTTTTTAGCGTTAAAACGCAGATTAAAAGCTCAAAACTTAGCGTTTTACTAAAATAAGCATTTTCAAGCATTTTGATCGTTGAAATCGGTCAAATAGCGAAACATATTAATAAAAACGAATATTAAAAATTCGTCGTTTTTATGCTGTTTTACGCGTTAAAACGCAGATTAAGCTCAAAACGTCTGTTTGCTAAAATAGCATTTTCAACATTTTAGATCGTTGAAATCGTTAAATAGACGCAATAAAATAAAAACGAATAATAAAAATTTCGTCGTTTTTATGCTGTTTACGCGTTAAAACGCAGATTAAAGCTCAAAACGTGCTGTTTTGCTAAAATAAGCATTTTCAAGCATTTTAAATCGTTGAAATTCGTTCAAATAGACGCTATTTAATAAAAACGAATAATAAAAATTTCGTCGTTTTATGCTGTTTTACGCGTTAAAACGCAGATTAAAAGCTCAAAACGTGCTGTTTTGCTAAAATAAGCATTTTCAAGCATTTTAGATCGTTGAAATCGTTCAAATAGACGAATATTAATAAAAACGAATAATAAAAATTCGTCGTTTTTATGCTGTTTTACGCGTTAAAACGCAGGTTAAAGCTCAAAACGTGCTGTTTTGCTAAAATAAGCATTTTCAAGCATTTTAGATCGTTGAAATCGTTCCAAATAGACGCAATATTGGCAAAAACGAATAATCAAAAAAATTTCCGTCATTTTTATGCTGTTTTACGCGTTAAAACGCAGATTAAAGCTCAAAACGTGCTGTTTTTGCTAAAATAAGCATTTTCAAACATTTAGATCGTTGAAATCGCTCAAATAGACGCAGCCAGCCAAAAAGAGCGAATAATAAAATTTCGTCGTTTTTATGCTGTTTTACGCGTTAAAACGCGAAGTAAAGCTCAAAACGTGCTGTTTTTGCTAAAATAAGCATTTTCCAAGCATTTTAGATCGTTGAAATCGTTTCAAATAGAAGCAATATTAATAAAAACAGATAATCAAAAATTCATATTATTTTATGCTGTTTTTACGCGTTAAAACGCAGATTAAAGCTCAAAGCCTGTGTTGTTTTTGCTAAAATAAGCATTTTCAAGCATTTTAGATCGTTGGGAAATCTCGTTCCAGAATATAGACGCAATATTAATAAAAACGAATAATAAAATTCGTCGTTTTATGCTGTTTTACGCGTTAAAACGCAATTTAAAGCTCAAAACGTGCTGTTTTGCTAAAATAAACATTTTCAAGCATTTTTAGATCGTTGAAATCGTTCAAATACGGCAATATTAATAAACGAATAATAAAAAATTCGTCGTTTTTAGCGCGACACGCATTAAACGCAGATTAAAACTCAAAACGTGCTGTTTTTTGCTAAAATAAGCATTTTCAAGCATTTTAGATCGTTGAAATCGTTCAAATAGACGCAATAATGTATAAAAAGAATAATAAAAAAATTTATTGTGTTTTATGCTGTTTTACGCGTTAAAACGCAGATTAAAAGCAAAACGTGCTGTTTTAAAATAAACATTTTCAAGCATTTTAGATCGTTGAAATCGATTTCCAAATAGAAGCAATATTAATAAAAAACAAATAATAAAAAAATTCGTCGTTTTATGCTGTTTTGCGCGTTAAAACGCAGATTAAAGCTCAAAACGTGCTGTTTTTGCTAAAATAAGCACATTTTCAAGCATTTTTTGATCGTTGAAGTGTTCAAATAGAAGCAATATTAATAAAAACGAATAATACAAAAAATTCGTCGTTTTATGCTGTTTACGCGTTAAAACGCAGATTAACGCTCAAAAACGTGCTGTTTTGCTAAATAGCATTTTCAAAGCATTTTAGATCGTTGAAATCGTTCAAATAGACGCAATAAAATAAAACGAATAATAAAAATTTCGTCGTTTTATGCTGTTTTACGCGTTAAAACGCAGTTAAAGCTCAAACGTGCTGTTTTTGCTAAAATAAGCATTTTCAAGCATTTTAAATCCCGTTGAAATCGTTCAAATAGACGCAATATTAATAAAAACGAATAGCAGAGTTTCGTCGTTTTTATGCTGCTTTACGCGTTAAAACGCAGATTAGAGCTCAAAACGTGCTGTTTTGCTAAAATAATCATTTTCAAACATTTTAGATCGTTGAAATCGTTTCAAATAGAAGCAATATTAATAAAAACGGGTAATAATAAAAATTCGTAACGTTTTATGCTGTTTTACGCGATAAAGCACAGATTAAAGCTCAAAACGTGCTGTTTCAACAAGCATTTTCAAGCATTTTAAGATCGTTGAAATCACGTTTCAAATAGACATAATAATGGCATAAAAACGGAATAATAAAATTTCGTGTTTTATGCTGTTTTACGCGTTAAAACGCTGATTAAAGCTCAAAACGTGCTGTTTTGCTAAAATAAAAGCATTTTCAAGCATTTTAGATCGTTGAAATCGTTCAAAAAGAAAGAATATTAATAAAACGAATAATAAAAATTTCGTCGTTTTTTAAGCTGTTTTTGGGGTTAAAAAGCAGATTAAAGCTCAAAACGGGTGTTTTTAAAAATAAAATTTTCAAACATTTTAGATCGTTGAAATGTTCAAATAAGGCCTTTTTTAAAAAAAAACCCTTAAAAAATTTTGTCGTTTTATGCTGGGTTTTTCGGTTAAAAAACAGATTAAAGCTCAAAAAGTGCTGTTTTGCTAAAAATAAATTTTCCCGGGATTTTTTGATCGTTAAATCGTTCAAAAACGAATTTTTAAAAAAACGAATAATAAAAAAAAATTTGTCGTTTTATGCTGTTTTCGCCAAAAGGGGGTTAAAACCCCAAAACGGGGCTGTTTTTCTAAAATGGGGTTTTCAAGGGATTTTAGATCGTTGAAATCGTTTTAAATAGGGCGGGAAATTTTTAATAAGAAAAAAATAATAAAAATTTGTCGTTTTTGTTTTTTTTTCGCGTTAAAACGCTGATTAAAACTCAAAACGTGCTGTTTTTAAAATAAGCATTTTGGCAAGATCGGGTTTAAATGTTTTAAATAGACGCAAATTTAAAAAAAAACGAATAATAAAAATTTCGTCGTTTTATGCTGTTTTAGCGTTAAAAAGCAGATTAAAACTCAAAAAGTGTTTTTTGTAAAATAAAAACTTTTTAAGCATTTTAAACGGGTTTAAATCGTTAAATAGAAGCAATATTAATAAAAAAAAGGGAAAAATAAAAATTTCGTCGTTTTTTTTGGGTGTTTTACGCGTTAAAAACCCCGATTAAAACCTTTAAAACGTGCTGTTTTGGGTAAAAAAAACATTTTCAAGCATTTTAGATCCCCTTGAAATCTTAAATAGGGCAATATTAATAAAAACGAATAATAAAAAAAAACGTCATTTTTATGCTGTTTTACCCCTTAAAACGCAGATTAAAAACTCAAAACGTGCTGTTTTTCTAAAATAAGCATTTTCAAGCATTTTAGATCGTTGAAACGTTCAAATAAAATTTAATAAAAAAAGAATAATAAAAAAAATTTGTCGTTTTATTTTTCTGTTTTGTCGTTTTAAGGTTTTTCGCGTTAAAACGCAGAATAAAGCTCAAAACGTGCTGTTTTGCTAAAATAAGCATTTTTCCCTTTTAGATCGTTTAAATCCCCAAAAAGAAGGGAAAAAATAAAAAACGAAAAAAAATTCGTCGTTTTTTTGCTGTTTTCCGCGTTAAAACGCAGATTAACGCTCAAAAAAGGGTGTTTTGCTTAAAAAAAAGCATTTTCAAGCATTTGTAGATCGTTGAAAAACGTTCAAATAGACGCAATAAAAATAAAACGAATAATAAAAATTTGTCGTTTTTTGTTTTTCGCGTTAAAACCCCCCGGAAATTTAAAAATCAAAACGTGCTGTTTTGCTAAAAAAAAGCATTTTTAAGCATTTTAGATCGTTGAAACGTTTAAAAGACGCAATATTAATAAAAACCAAAAACAATAAAATTTCGTCGTTTTTTTGTTTTTTTACCCCGTTAAAACGCAGAATTTCTTTCCAAAAAGTCGGCTAAAATAAGCATTTTCAAGCATTTTTGATCGTTGAGATCGTTCAAATAGAAGCAATATTAATAAAAAAGGGAAAAATCAAAAATTTGTCGTTTTTTTGCTGTTTTTCGCGTTAAAAAGATTAAAGCTCAAAAAGTGTTGTTTTTTCTAAAATAAGCATTTTCAAACGGGTCGTTGAAACGTTCAAATAGACCCCAATATTAATAAAAAAAAAATAAAAATTTCGTCGTTTTAGTTTTTTTACCCTTAAAACGCAGATTAAAACTCAAAACGTGCTGTTTTTCCAAAATAAGCATTTTCAAACATTTTTGATCGTTAAATCGTTTAAATAGAAGCCCAAATTTAATAAAAAAGAAAAAAAAAATTTTTTTTTATGCTGTTTTCGCGTTAAACGGTTAAAGCTCAAACTGTTTTTTGTTAAAAAAAAGCATTTTCAAGAAGATCGTTGAAATCGTTCAAATAGAAGCAATATTAATAAAAAGAATAATAAAAAAAATTTGTCGTTTTTTTGTTTTTTTTAATTTAAAAAGCAGATTAAAGCCTTCCCCAAAAGTGCTGTTTTGCTAAAAAACATTTTCAAAAATTTTAGATCGTTGAAACCCTTCAAATAGACGCAATATTAATAAAAAAAGAATAATAAAAATTCGTCGTTTTATGTTGGGTTTTTCGCAAAAACCCGATTAAAAGCCCAAAAAGTGCTGTTTTGCTAAAATAAGCATTTTCAAGCATTTTAGATCGTTGAAAACGTTCAAATAGGGAAACCAAAAATTAATAAAACAAATAAAAAAAATTCGTCGTTTTTTTGTTTTTTTGCGCGTTAAAACGCAGATTAAAAGCTCAAACGTGCTGTTTTGCTAAAATAACATTTTCAACATTTTTTTATCGTTTAAATCGTTCAAATAGAAGCAATATTAATAAAAAAAGAATAATAAAAATTCGTCGTTTTTGTTTTCCGAAGTTAAAACGCAGATTAACGCTCAAAACGGCCGTTTTGGGTAAAAAAAATTTTCGCCCTTTTAGATCGTTGAAATCGTTCAAATAGACGGAATAAAAAAAAAAACGAATAATAAAAATTTCGTCGTTTTTTATGCTGTTTTTACGCGTTAAACGCTGATTAAAGCTCAAAACGTGCTGTTTTGCTAAAATAAGCATTTTCAAGCATTTTTAGATCGTTGAAATCGTTCAAATAGACGAATATTAATAAAAACGAATAATAATTTCGTCGTTTTTATGCTGTTTTACCTTTACGTTAAAACGCGATTAAAGCTCAAAACGTGCTGTTTTGCTAAAATAAGCATTTTCAAGCATTTTAGATCGTTGAAATCGTTCAAATAAACAGTATTAATAAAAACGAATAATAATAAATTCGTCGTTTTTATGCTGTTTTACTTAAAACGCAGATTAAAAGCTCAAAACGTGCTGTTTTGCTAAAATAAGCATTTTCAAGCATTTTAGATCGTTGAAATCGTTCAAAATAGAAGAAGCAATATTAATAAAAACGAATAATAAAAAATTCGTCGTTTTATCTGTTTTACGCGTTAAAACGCGAATAAAGCTCAAAACGTGCTGTTTTGCTAAAATAATAAGCATTTTTCAAGCATTTTAGATCGTTGAAATCGTTCAAATAAACAATATTAATAAAAACGAATAATAAAATTCGTCGTTTTATGCTGTTTTCACGTTAAAACGCAGATTAACGCTCAAAACGTGCTGTTTTGCTAAAATAAGCATTTTCAAGCATTTTAGATCGTTGAAATCGTTCAAATATAGACGCAATAAAATAAAAACGAATAATAAAAAAATTTCGTCGTTTTTATGCTGTTTACGCGTTAAACGCAGATTAAACTCAAAACGTGCTGTTTTGCTAAAATAAGCATTTTCAAGCATTTTTAGATCGTTGAAATCGCTCAAATAGACGCAATATTAATAAAACAGATAATAAAAATTTCGTCGTTTTTATGCTGTTTCCCCACACGCGTTAAACGCAGAATAAAGCTCAAAACGTGCTGTTTTGCTAAAATAAAGCATTTTCAAGCATTTTTAGATCGTTGAGATCGTTCAAACAATATTAATAAAAACGAATAATCAAAAAATTCGTCGTTTTTATGCTGTTTTACGCGTTAAAACGCAGATTAAAGCTCAAAACGTGTTGTTTTTGCTAAAATAAGCATTTTCAAGCATTTTAGTCGTTGAAATCATTCAAATAGACGCAATATTAATAAAACGAATAATAAAAATTTCGTCGTTTTATGCTTTTGTTTACGCGTTAAAACGCAGATTAAAGCTCAAAACGTGCTGTTTTGCTAGAAATAAGCATTTTCAAGCATTTTTAGATCGTTGAAATCGTTTAAATAGAAGCAATATTAATAAAAACGAATATCAAAAATTCGTCATTTTTATGCTGTTTTACGCGTTAAAACGCTGATTAAAGCTCAAAACGTGCTGTTTTGCGCTAAAATAAGCATTTTAAAGCATTTTAGATCGTTGAAATCGTTCAAATAGACGCAATATTAATAAAAACGAATAATAAAAATTTCGTCGTTTTATGCTGTTTTACGCGTTAAAACGCGTTAAACTCAAAAAAAGTGCTGTTTTGCTAAAATAAGCATTTTCAAGCATTTTTAATCTTGAAATCGTTCAAAAAAAGACCAATAAAAAAAAAAAAAAAAATTTCGTCGTTTTTATGCTGTTTTCGCGTTAAAAAAGCAGAATAAAGCTCAAAAAGTCTGTTTTGCTAAAATAAGCGTTTTCAACATTTTTTATCGGTGAAATCGTTCAAAAAGACGCAATATTTAAAAAAAACAATAATAAAATTTCGTCGTTTTTTTTTGCTGTTTTACGCGTTAAAACGCAGATTAAAACTCAAAAAGTGCTGTTTTGCTAAAATAACATTTTCAAGCATTTTAGATCGTTAAATGTTCAAATAGAAGCAATATTTAAAAAAAGAATAATAAAAAAATTTGTCGTTTTTTTTGCTGTTTTACCAAAACGCAGATTAAAAATCAAAACGTGCTGTTTTTGCTAAAATAACATTTTTTAAACATTTTTTTTTTTGAAATCGTTCAAAAAAGACGCAATATTTAAAAAAAACGAATAATAAAAATTTCGTCGCTTTTATGCTGTTTTACGCGTTAAAAAACGAAAAAAAACTCAAAAAGTGCTGTTTTGCTAAAAAAAAGCATTTTTGCATTTTAGATCGTTGAAATGTTCAAATAAACAAATAATATAAAACGAATAATAAAAAATTCGTCGTTTTTATGCTGTTTTACGCGTTAAAGGGGATTAAAGCTCAAAACGAGCTGTTTTTTCTAAAATAAGCATTTTCAAACTTTTGATCGTTGAAATCGTTCAAAAGCGCAATAAAATAAAAACGAATAATAAAAATTTCGTCTTTTTTTGCTGTTTTTTCGCGTTAAAACGCAGTTAAAATCAAAACTCTGTTTTGAAAATAAGCATTTTTTAACATTTTTGGAAAACGTTTAAATAAACAATATTTAAAAAAACGAATAATAAAATTCGTCATTTTTTTGCTGTTTTTCGCCCTTAAAACGCAGATTAAACTCAAAACGTGCTGTTTTGCAAAATAAGCATTTTCAAGCTTTTGATCGTTGAAATCGTTCAAATAGGCCTAATAAAAAAGAATAATAAAAATTTCGTCGTTTTTTGCTTTTTACGCGTTAAAACGCAGAAAAAGCTAAAAAGTGCTGTTTTGCTAAAATAAGCCCAGCATTTTTTTGATCGTTGAAATCGTTCAAATAGAAGCAATATTAATAAAACGAATAATAAAATTCGTCGTTTTTTTTGCTGTTTTACGCGTTAAAAAGCAGATTAACCTCAAAACGTGCTGTTTTGCTAAAATAAGCATTTTCAAGCATTTTTGATCGTTGAAATGTTAAATAGACGCAATAAAATAAAAAAAAATAATAAAATTTCGTCGTTTTTTTTGCTGTTTTACGCGTTAAAACCCCTTAAAAACTCAAAATGCTGTTTTTCTAAAAAAAGCATTTTCAAGCATTTTAAATCGTTGAAATCGTTCAAATAGACGAAATATTAATAAAAATCGAATAATAAAAAATTTTGTCGTTTTTTTTCTCTTTCGCGTTAAGACGCAATTAAAGCTAAAACGTGTGTTTTTCAAAAAAATATTTTCAAACATTTTTGATCGTTGAAAAAGTTCCAAAAAGAAACAAATTTAAAAAAAACGAATAATAAAAATTCGTCGTTTTATGCTGTTTTTCGCATTAAAAACAGATTAAAAACTCAAAACGTGCTGTTTTGCTAAAAAAACATTTTTAACATTTTTGATCGTTGAAATCGTTCAAATGACGCAATATTTAAAAACGAAAAATAAAAAAATTTGTGATGCTGTTTTCGCGTTAAAACCGAATAAAGCTCAAAACGTGCTGTTTTTTCTAAAAAAAGCATTTTCGCTTTTAGATCGTAAATCGTTAAATAGACGCAATATTAATAAAAACGAATAATAAAAATTCGTCGTTTTTGCTGTTTTTCCGTTAAAAAGCAGATTAAAAAAAACGTGCTGTTTTGCTAAAATAACATTTTTAACTTTTAATCGTTGAAATCGTTCAAATAGAACAATATTAATAAAAAATGAATAAAAAGATTTCGTCGTTTTTTGCTGACGCGTTAAAAAGCAGATTAAAGCCAAAACGTGCTGTTTTCCTAAAATAAGCATTTTCAAGCATTTTTAAATCGTTGAAATCGTTTTAAATAGAAGCAATATTAATAAAAACGAATAATAAAAAATTTGCATTTTTTTTGCTTTTTTACGCGTTAAAAAGCAGATTAAAAAAACAAAACGTGCTGTTTTGCTAAAATAAGCATTTTCAAGCATTTTAGATCGTTGAAATCGTTCAAATAGAAGCAATATTAATAAAAACGAACAATAAAAATTCGTCGTTTTATGCTGTTTTAGGGTTAAAACGCAGATTAAGCTCAAAAACGTGCTGTTTTGCTAAAATAAGCATTTTCAAGCATTTTAGATGTTGAAATCGTTCAAATAGATGCAATATTAATAAAAACGAATAATAAAAATTCGTCGTTTTATGCTGTTTTACGCGTTAAAACGCGATTAAAGCTCAAAACGTGCTGTTTTGCTAAAATAAGCATTTTCAAGCATTCTAGATCGTTGAAATCGTTCAAATAGACGCAATATTAATAAAAACGAATAATAAAAATTCGTCGTTTTTATGCTGTTTTACGCGTTAAAACGCAGATTAAACAAAATGTTTTCTAAAATAAGCATTTTCAGCATTTAATCGTTTGAAACTTTAAATAAAGAATAATAAAAAGAATAATAAATTTTCATAATAGCTGTTATTAAGCTAAAAGAATTAAAGCTTAAATGCTTTTGCGTTAAAAAGCATTTTCAAATTTGATCCTTGAAATAAGCTTAAAATCAAATTACAAAAATCGTTAAAAAATTCGCAATTTAATCAAACGAAGCGTTAAAAAAAATTCTCAAACGTGCTGTTTTGCTAAAATAAGAAGTCAAAATTCTGATGTCAAATCTTAAATTTAAGCATTTAATAAAAACGAATTAAAAAAACTCATTTAATTTAAAAAGATAAAAAAGATTATTCTTTAGCTGTTTTCGTTAAAATACATTTCAAAATTTTGATATAAAATTTCAAAAGCGCATATTAATAAAGCGTATAAAAAATTTGAGATAAACGTTTTACTTAAAAACGCTATAAAGCTAACTTTTTGTTTTAAACAATTAAATTTTAAACGTGTATTTAAAATTAATTAAGCATTATATGAAAACGAAATAAAAATGCTTTATAAAACGAATTAAGCTTAAAACGCGTTAAAGCTCAAAGTGCTTTGCTAAAAAAGCATTTTAAGCATTTTAGATCGTTGATGTTAAAATTCGCATATTAATAAAACGAATATTCAAAATTAGCATTTTAATTTAACGTTAAAAGCAGATTACTCAATGTGCTGTTTTGTAAAATAAGCATTTTAACAAATTGTCGTTTAATCGTTTAAATAAGAAGATAAATAAAAATAATAATATAAAAATTTTTATCTGTTTTACGTTTAAAACAATAAAACTTCAAAATTCTGTTTTGCTAAAAAAATTTCAAGCATTTTAGTTTGAAAGCGTTCAAATGCAAATTAATAAAAACGAATAATAAAAATTTCATTTTATTTTTGCGTTAAAACGAGAATAAAGCTAAAAGGCTGTTCTAAAAATAACATTTTCAAGCATTTTAGATCGTTGAAATCGTTCAAATAGACGCAATATTAATAAAAAACAATAATAAAAATTTCGTCGTTTTATGCTGTTTTACGCGTTAAAACGCAGATTAAAAGCTCAAATCGTGCTGTTTTGCTAAAATAAGCATTTTAAGCATATAGATCGTTGAAACGTTCAAATAGAAGCAATATTTAAAAACGAATAATAAAAAAATTCGTCGTTTTATGCTGTTTACGCGTTAAAACGCAGATTAAACTCAAAACGTGCTGTTTTGCTAAAATAAGCATTTTCAAGCATTTTAGATCGTTGAAATCGTTCAAATAGACGCAATAAAAATAAAAAACGAATAATAAAAATTTCGTCGTTTTATGCTGTTTTACGCGTTAAAACGCAGAATAAGCTCAAAACGTGCTGTTTTGCTAAAATAAGCATTTTCAAGCATTTTAGATCGTTGAAATCGTTCAAATAGACGCAATATTAATAAAAACGAATATAAAATTCGTCGTTTTATGCTAGTTTTACGCGTTAAAACGCAGAATAAAAGCTCAAAACGTGCTGTTTTGCTAAAATAAGCATTTTCAAGCATTTTAGATCGTTGAAATCGTTCAAATAGACGCAATATTAATAAAAACGAATAATAAAATTTGTCGATTTTGCTGTTTTACGCGTTAAAACGCTGATTAAAGCTCAAAATGTGCTGTTTTGCTAAATAAGCATTTTCAAGCATTTAATCGTTGAAATCGTTCAAATAGACGCAATATTAATAAAACGAATAATAAAAATGTCGTCGTTTTTATGCTGTTTTACGCGTTAAAACGCAGATTAAAGCTCAAATCGGCTGTTTTGCTAAAATAAGCATTTTCAAGCATTTTAGATCGTTGAAATCGTTTAAATAGAAGCAATATTAATAAAAACGAATAATAAAAAATTCGTCATTTTATGCTGTTTTACGCGTTAAAACGCAGATTAAAGCTCAAAACGTGCTGTTTTGCTAAAATAAGCATTTTCAAGCATTTAGATCGTTGAAATCGTTAAATAGACGCAATATTAATAAAAACGAATAATAAAAATTCGTCGTTTTTATGCTGTTTTACGCGTTAAAACGCAGAATAAAGCTCAAAACGTGCTGTTTTGCTAAAATAAGCATTTTCAAGCATTTTAGATCGTTGAAATCCGTTCAAATAGACGCAATATTAATAAAAACGAATAATAAAAATTTCGTCGTTTTATGCTGTTTTACGCGTTAAAACGCAGAATAAAGCTCAAAACGTGCTGTTTTGCTTAAATAAGCATTTTCAAGCATTTTAGATCGTTGAAATCGTTCAAATAGACGCAATATTAATAAAAACGAATAATAAAAATTTCGTCGTTTTATGCTGTTTTACGCGTTAAAACGCAGATTAAAGCTCAAAACGTGCTGTTTTGCTAAAATAAGCATTTTCAAGCATTTTAGATCGTTGAAATCGTTCAAATAGACGCAATATTAATAAAAACGAATAAGTAAAAATTCGTCGTTTTATGCTGTTTTACGCGTTAAAACGCAGATTAAAGCTCAAAACGTGCTGTTTTGCTAAAATAAGCATTTTCAAGCATTTTAGATCGTTGAAATCGTTCAAATAGAAGCAATATTAATAAAAAACGAATAATAAAATTTTCGTCGTTTTTATGCTGTTTACGCGTTAAAACGCAGATTAAAGCTCAAAACGTGCTGTTTTGCTTAAATAAGCATTTTCAAGCATTTTAGATCGTTGAAATCGTTAAATAGAAGCAATATTAATAAAAACGAATAATAAAAAATCGTCATTTTTATGCTGTTTTACGCGTTAAAACGCAGATTAAAGTATGAAGCTTTACGTGCTGTTTTGCTAAATAAGCATTTTCAAGCATTTTAGATCGATAAAATCGTTCAAATAGACACAATATTAATAAAAACGAATAATAAAAATTTCGTCGTTTTTATGCTGTTTTACGCGTTAAAACGCAGAATAAAAGCTCAAAACGTGCTGTTTTGCTAAAATAAGCATTTTCAAGCATTTTAGATCGTTGAAATCGTTCAAATAGAGCAATATTAATAAAAACGAATAATAAAAATTCGTCGTTTTATGCTGTTTTACGCGTTAAAACGCAGATTAAAAGCTCAAAACGTGCTGTTTTGCTAAAATAAAACATTTTCAAGCATTTTTAGATCGTTGAAATCGTTCAAATAGACGCAATATTAATAAAAACGAATAATAAAAAATTCGTCGTTTTATGCTGTTTTACGCGTTAAAACGCAGATTTAAGCTCAAAACGTGCTGTTTTGCTAAAATAAGCATTTTCAAGCATTTTAGATAGTTGAAATCGTTCAAATAGAAGCAATATTAATAAAAACGAATAATAAAAATTCGTCTTTTTATGCTTGTTTTACGCGTTAAAACGCAGATTAAAGCTCAAAACGTGCTGTTTTGCTAAAATAAGCATTTTCAAGCATTTTAGATCGTTGAAATCATTCAAATAGAAGCAATATTAATAAGAAACGAATAATAAAAAATTCGTCGTTTTTATGCTGTTTTACGCGTTAAAACGCAGATTAAAGCTCAAAACGTGCTGTTTTGCTAAATAAGCATTTTCAAGCATTTTAGATCGTGAAATCGTTCAAATAGACGCAATATTAATAAAAACGAATAATAAAAATTTCGTCGTTTTATGCTGTTTTACGCGTTAAAACGCAGATTAAAAGCTCAAAACGTGCTGTTTTGCTAAAATAAGCATTTTCAAGCATTTTAGATCGTTGAAATCGTTCAAATAGACGCAATAAATAAAAACGAATAATAAAAATTTCGTCGTTTTATGCTGTTTTACGCGTTAAAACGCAGAATAAAACTCAAAACGTGCTGTTTTGCTAAAATAAGCATTTTCAAGCATTTTAGATCGTTGAAATCGTTCAAATAGACGCAATATTAATAAAAAACGAATAAAAATTTCGTCGTTTTTATGCTGTTTTACGCGTTAAAACGCAGAATAAGCTCAAAACGTGCTGTTTTGCTAAAATAAGCATTTTCAAGCATTTTAGATCGTTAAATCGTTCAAATAGAAGCAATATTAATAAAAACGAATATTAAAAATTCGTCATTTTATGCTGTTTTACGCGTTAAAATTCGAGATTAAAGCTCAAAACTGCTGTTTTGCTAAAATAAGCATTTTCAAGCATTTTAGATCGTTGAAATCGTTCAAATAGACGCAATATTAATAAAAAACGAATAATAAAAATTTCGTCGTTTTTATGCTGTTTTACGCGTTAAAACGCAGATTAAAGCTCAAAACGTGCTGTTTTGCTAAAATAAGCATTTTCAAGCATTTTAGATCGTTGAAATCGTTCAAATAGACGCAATAAAAATAAAAACGAATAATAAAAATTTCGTCGTTTTTATGCTGTTTTACGCGTTAAAACGCAGATAAAGCTCAAAACGTGCTGTTTTGCTAAAATAAGCATTTTCAAGCATTTTAGATCGTTGAAATCGTTCAAATAGACGCAATATAATAAAACGAATAATAAAAATTTCGTCGTTTTATGCTGTTTTACGCGTTAAAACGCAGAATAAAAGCTCAAAACGTGCTGTTTTGCTAAAATAAGCATTTTCAAGACATTTTGATCGTTGAAATCGTTCAAATAGAAGCAATATTAATAAAAACGAATATTAAAAATTCGTCTTTTATGCTGTTTTACGCGTTAAAATTCATATTAAAGCTCAAAACGTGCTGTTTTTTAAAATAAGCATTTTCAAGCATTTTAGATCGTTGAAATCGTTCAAATAGAGCACGAATATTAATAAAAACGAATAATAAAAATTTCGTCGTTTTTATGCTGTTTACGCGTTAAAACGCAGAATAAAGCTCAAAACGTGCTGTTTTGCTAAAATAAGCATTTTCAAGCATTTTAGATCGTTGAAATCGTTAAAAGAAGCAATATTAATAAAAAAGAATAATAAAAAAATTTGTTTTTATGGGTGTTTTACGCATTAAAAAGCGGAAATTTAAAACCCAAAAAGTGCTGTTTTGCTAAAATAAAAAATTTTTGCATTTGGGGAAAACCCCTTTACTGTTTTACGCGTTAAAACGCGGATTAAAACTCAAAACGCGCTGTTTTTGCTAAAATAAACATTTTTCAAGCATTTTAGATCGTTGAAATCGTTCAAATAGACGCAATATTAGCCAAAACGAATAATAAAAATTTCGTCGTTTTATGCTGTTTCTGCCGTTAAAACGCAGAATGAAGCTCAAAACGTGCTGTTTTGCTTGCTAAAATAAGCATTTTCAAGCATTTTAGATCGTTGAAATCGTTCAAATAAGTATTAATAAAAACGAATAAGAAGAAAAATTTGTCGTTTTATGCTGTTTACGCGTTAAAACGCAGATTAAAGCTCAAAACGTGCTGTTTTGCTAAAATAATAAGCATTTTCAAACATTTTTAGATCGTTGAAATCATTCAAATAGAAACAATATTAATAAAAACAGATAATAAAAATTCGTCGTTTTTATACTGTTTTACGCGATTAAAGCCGCAAAGATTAAAGCTCAAAACGTGCTGTTTTGCTAAAATAAGCATTTTCAAGCATTTTAGATCGTTGAGAAATCGTTCAAATAGACGCAATATTAATAAAACGAATAATAAAAATTTCGTCACGTTTTTATGCTGTTTTACGCTTAAAACGCAGAATAAAGCTCAAAACGTGCTGTTTTGCTAAAATAAGCATTTTCAAGCATTTTAGATCGTTGAAATCGTTCAAATAAGGCGCGGCAGTAATAAAAACGAATAATAAAAATTTAGTCGTTTTTTATGCTGTTTACGCGTTAAAACGCCAGAATAAACTCAAAACGTGCTGTTTTGCTAAAATAAAGCATTTTCAAAAGCATTTTAGATCGTTACGTCGTTCAGGCCAGAAGCAATATTGTAAAACGAATAATAAAATTCATGTCGTTTTTATGCTGTTTTACGCGTTAAAACGCAGATTAACGCTCAAAACGTGCTGTTTTCAAAATAAACATTTTCAGAAGCATTTTTAGATCGTTGGAAATCGTTCAAATAGACGCATTATTAATAAAACAAATAATAAAAATTTCGTCGCGTTTTGCTTGCTTTTACGCGTTAAAACGCAGATTAAAGCTCAAAACGTGCTGTTTTGCTAAAATAATCATTTTTCAAGAAGCATTTTAGATCGCTTTGAAATCGTTCAAATAGAAGCAATATTAATAAAAAACAAATAATAAAAAATTGTCGTTTTATGCTGTTTTGCGCATTAAAACGCAGATTAGCTAAAAACGTGCTGTTTTGCTAAAATAACATTTTTCAAAGCATTTTTACAGATCATTTGGAAATCACGTTTAAATAGACGCAATATTAGCAAAGCGAATAATAAAAATTTCGTCGTTTTTATGCTGTTTTTACGCGTTAAAGTACCAGATTAAACTCAAAACTGTTTTGCTAAAATAAGCATTTTCAAGCATTTTAGATCCCGTTGAAATCGTTCAAATAGACGCAATATTAATAAAACGAATAATAAAAATTTCGTCGCGTTTTATTAGCTGTTTCACGCGCGTTAAAACGCAGATAGGCTCAAAACGTGCTGTTTTGCTAAAATAAATTTTCAAGCATTTTAGATCCGTTGAAATCGTTCAAATAAAGCAATATTAATAAAAAGAGCGGCCTAGAAGAAAAATTTGTCGTTTTATGCTGTTTTACGCGTTAAAACGCAGATTAAAGCTCAAAACGTGCTGTTTTGCTAAAATGACATTTTTCAAGCATTTTGCAGATCGTTGAAATCGTTCAAGAAGACGCAATATTAATAAAAACGAATAATACAAATTTCGTCGTTTTATGCTGTTTTACGCGTTAAAACGCAGATTAAAGCTCAAAACGTGCTGTTTTGCTGAAATAAAAGCATTTTTCAGCATTTTAAATCGTTGAGGAAATCGTTCAAACCAGACGCAATATTGGCGTAAAAACGAATAATAAAAATTTCGTCGTTTTTTATGCTGTTTTACGCGGGTAAAACGCAAGATTAAAAACTCAAAAACGTGCTGTTTTGCTAAAATAAAACATTTTCAAGCTTATTTTAAGGTCGTTGGGAAATCGTTTCAAAATAGGCGCAATATTAATAAAAAAACGAATAATAAAAAATTCGTCGTTTTTATGCTGTTTTACGCGTTAAAACGCAGATTAAAGCTCAAAACGTGCTGTTTTGCTAAGAAATCGTTCAAATAGAAGCAATATTAATAAAAACGAATAATAAAAATTCGTCGTTTTATGCTGTTTTACGCGTTAAAACGCAGATTAACGCTCAAAACGTGCTGTTTTGCTAAAATAAGCATTTTCAAGCATTTTAGAGCGTTGAAATCGTTCAAATAGACGCATTTTTAATAAAAACAAATAATAAAAATTTCGTCGTTTTATGCTGTTTACGCGTTAAAACGCAGATTAAAGCTCAAAACGTGCTGTTTTGCTAAAATAATCATTTTCAAGCATTTTAGATCGTTGAAATCGTTCAAATAGAAGCAATATTAATAAAAACGAATAATAAAAATTCGTCGTTTTATGCTGTTTTACGCATTAAAACGCAGATTAAAAGCTCAAAACGTGCTGTTTTGCTAAAATAAGCATTTTCAACATTTTAGATCGTTGGGAAATCGTTTAAAATAGACGCAATATTAATAAAAACGAATAATAAAAATTTCGTCGTTTTATGCTGTTTTACGCGTTAAAACGCAGATTAAAACTCAAAACGCGCTGTTTTGCTAAAATAAGCATTTTCAAGCATTTTAGATCGTTGAAATCGTTCAAATAGACGCAATATTAATAAAAACGAATAATAAAAATTTCGTCGTTTTTATGCTGTTTCACGCGTTAAAACGCAGAATGAAAACTCAAAACGTGCTGTTTTGCTAAAATAAGCATTTTCAAGCATTTTAGATCGTTGAAATCGTTCAAATAGAAGCAATATTAATAAAAACGAATAAGAAAAATTTTTCGTTTTTATGCTGTTTTACGCGTTAAACGCAGATTAAACTCAAACGTGCTGTTTTGCTTAAAAAGCATTTTCAAGCATTTTAAATCGTTGAAATCGTTCAAATAGACGCAATATTAATAAAACGAAATAAATTTCGTCGTTTTATGCGCTTTACGCGTTAAAACGCAGATTGAAGCTCAAAAACGCTGTTTTGCTAAAATAAAACATTTTCAAGCATTTTAGATCGTTGAAATCGTTCAAATAGACGCAATATTAATAAAAACGAATAATAAAAATTCGTCGTTTTATGCTGTTTACGCGTTAAAACGCAGATTAAGCTCAAAACGTGCTGTTTTGCTAAAATAAGCATTTTCAAGCATTTAGATCGTTGAAATCGTTCAAATAGAAGCAATATTAATAAAAACGAATAAAAAAATTCGTCGTTTTATGCTGTTTTACGCGTTAAAACGCAATTAAAAGCTCAAACGTGCTGTTTTGCTAAAATAAGCATTTTCAAGCATTTTAGATCGTTGAAATCGTTCAAATAGACGCAATATTAATAAAACGAATAATAAAAATTCCGTTTTTATGTTGTTTTACGCGTTAAAACGCAGATTAAGCTCAAAACGTGCTGTTTTGCTAAAATAACATTTTCAAGCATTTTAATCGTTGAAATCGTTCAAATAGACGCAATATTAATAAAACGAATAATAAAATTCGTCGTTTTATGCTGTTTTACGCGTTAAAACGCAGATTAAAGCTCAAAACGTGCTGTTTTGCTAAAATAAAGCATTTTCAAGCATTTTAGATCGTTGAAATCGTTCAAATAGACGCAATATTAATAAAACGAATAATAAAAATTCGTCGTTTTATGCTGTTTACGCGTTAAAACGCAGATTAAAGCTCAAAACGTGCTGTTTTGCTAAAATAAGCATTTTCAAGCATTTTAGATCGTTGAAATCGTTCAAATAGAAGCAATATTAATAAAAACGAATAATAAAAATTTCGTCGTTTTATGCTGTTTTACGCGTTAAAACGCAGATTAAAGCTCAAAACGTGCTGTTTTGCTAAAATAAGCATTTTCAAGCATTTTAGATCGTTGAAATCGTTCAAATAGACGCAATATTAATAAAAACGAATAATAAAAATTCGTCGTTTTTATGCTGTTTTACGCGTTAAAACGCAGATTAAAGCTCAAAACGTGCTGTTTTGCTAAAATAAAACATTTTCAAGCATTTTAGATCGTTGAAATCGTTCAAATAGACGCAATATTAATAAAAACGAATAATAAAATTCGTCGTTTTAGCTGTTTACGCGTTAAACGCAGATTAAAGCTCAAAACGTGCTGTTTTGCTAAAATAAGCATTTTCAGCATTTAGATCGTTGAAATCGTTCAAATAGACGCAATATTAATAAAAACGAATAATAAAAATTCGTCGTTTTATGCTGTTTTACGCGTTAAAACGCAGATTAAAAGCTCAAAACGTGCTGTTTTGCTAAAATAAGCATTTTCAAGCATTTTAGATCGTTGAAATCGTTCAAATAGAAGCAATATTAATAAAAACGAATAATAAAAATTCGTCGTTTTTATGCTGTTTTACGCGTTAAAACGCAGATTAAAGCTCAAAACGTGCTGTTTTGCTAAAATAACATTTTCAAGCATTTTAGATCGTTGAAATCGTTCAAATAGAAGCAATATTAATAAAAACGAATAATAAAAATTCGTCGTTTTATGCTGTTTTACGCATTAAAACGCAGATTAAAAGCTCAAAACGTGCGTTTTGCTAAAAATAAGCATTTTCAAGCATTTTAGATCGTTGAAATCGTTCAAATAGAGCAATATTAATAAAAACGAATAATAAAATTCGTCGTTTTATGCTGTTTTACGCGTTAAAACGCAGATTAAAGCTCAAACGTGCTGTTTTGCTAAAATAAGCATTTTCAAGCATTTTAAATCGTTGAAATCGTTCAAATAGACGCAATATTAATAAAAACGAATAATAAAAATTCGTCGTTTTATGCTGTTTTACGCGTTAAAACGCAGATTAAAGCTCAAAACGTGCTGTTTTGCTAAAATAACATTTTCAAGCATTTTAGATCGTTGAAATCGTTCAAATAGAAGCAATATTAATAAAAACGAATAATAAAAAATTCGTCGTTTTATGCTGTTTTACGCGTTAAAACGCAGATTAAAGCTCAAAACGTGCTGTTTTGCTAAAATAAGCATTTTCAAGCATTTTAGATCGTTGAAATCGTTCAAATAGACGCAATATTAATAAAAACGAATAATAAAAATTCGTCGTTTTATGCTGTTTTACGCGTTAAAACGCAGCTAAAACTCAAAACGCGCTGTTTTGCTAAAATAAGCATTTTCAAGCATTTTAGATCGTTGAAATCGTTCAAATAGACGCAATATTAATAAAACGAATAATAAAAATTTCGTCGTTTTATGCTGTTTTACGCGTTAAAACGCAGATTAAAGCTCAAAACGTGCTGTTTTGCTAAAATAAGCATTTTCAAGCATTTTAGATCGTTGAAATCGTTCAAATAGAAGCAATATTAATAAAAACGAATAATAAAATTGTCGTTTTATGCTGTTTTACGCGTTAAAACGCAGATTAAAGCTCAAAACGTGCTGTTTTGCTAAAATAAGCATTTTCAAGCATTTTAGATCGTTGAAATCGTTCAAATAGACGCAATATTAATAAAAACGAATAATAAAAATTTCGTCGTTTTATGCTGTTTTACGCGTTAAAACGCAGATTAAACTCAAAACGTGCTGTTTTGCTAAAATAAGCATTTTCAAGCATTTTAGATCGTTGAAATCGTTCAAATAGACGCAATATTAATAAAAACGAATAATAAAAATTTCGTCGTTTTATGCTGTTTTACGCGTTAAAACGCAAGCTTAAATCTCAAAACGTGCTGTTTTGCTTTAAAAAAAAAGCATTTTCAAGCATTTTAGATCGTTGAAATCGTTCAAATAGACGCAATATTAATAAAAACGAATAATAAAAACGTCGTTTTATGCTTGTTTTACGCGTTAAAACGCTGATTAAAGCTCAAAACGTGCTGTTTTGCTAAAATAAGCATTTTCAAGCATTTTAGATCGTTGAAATCGTTCAAATAGACGCAAAAATAAAAAACGATTAATAAAATTTTGTCGTTTTATGCTGTTTTACGCGTTAAAACGCAGATAAAGCTCAAAACGTGCTGTTTTGCTAAAATAAGCATTTTCAAGCATTTTAGATCGTTGAAATCGTTCAAATAGATGCAATATTAATAAAAACGAATAATAAAAATTTCGTCGTTTTTTGCAGTTTTACGCGTTAAAACGCAGATTAAAAGCTCAAAACGTGCTGTTTTGCTAAAATAAGCATTTTCAAGCATTTTAGATCGCTGAAATCGTTCAAATAGAAGCAATATTATTAAAAAACGAAAAATAAAAATTCGTCGTTTTATGCTGTTTTACGCGTTAAAACGCAGATTAAAGCTCAAAACGTGCTGTTTTGCTAAAATAAGCATTTTCAAGCATTTTAGATCGTTGAAATCGTTCAAATAGATGCAATATTAATAAAAACGAATAATAAAAATTCGTCGTTTTATGCTGTTTTACGCGTTAAAACGCAGATTAAAAGCTCAAAACGTGCTGTTTTGCTAAAATAAAGCATTTTCAAGCATTTTAGATCGTTGAAATCGTTCAAATAGATGCAATATTAATAAAAACGAATAATAAAATTCGTCGTTTTTATGCTGTTTTACGCGTTAAAACGCAGATTAAACTCAAAACGTGCTGTTTTGCTAAAATAAGCATTTTCAAGCATTTTAGATCGTTGAAATCGTTCAAATATACGCAATATTAATAAAAACGAATAATAAAAATTTCGTCGTTTTATGCTGTTTTACGCGTTGAAACGCAGAATAAAAGCTCAAAACCTGCTGTTTTGCTAAAATAAGCATTTTCAAGCATTTTAGATCGTTGAAATCGTTTAAATAGAAGCAATATTAATAAAAACGATATAAAATTCGTCATTTTTATGCTGTTTTACGCGTTAAAACGCAGATTAAAGCTCAAAATGTGCTGTTTTGCTAAAATAAGCATTTTCAAGCATTTTAGATTGTTAAAACGTTCAAATAGACCAATAAATAAAAACGAATAATAAAAAATTTCGTCGTTTTATGCTGTTTTTGCGTTAAAAGCGAAAACCCAAAAAAGTGCTGTTTTTAAAAAAAGCATTTTTTGCATTTTAATCGTTGAAACCCTTTAAATAGAAGAATAATAAAAAAAAATAAAACGTCTTTTTGGGGTGTTTTCGCGTTAAAAAGCAGAAAAAACCCACGGGTGTTTTTAAATAAGCATTTTCAAGCATTTTAAAAGTTGAAAACGTTCAAATAGAAGCAATAAAAAAAAACGAATAATAAAAATTTCGTCGTTTTTATGTGTTTTACGCGTTAAAACGCGGGTTGCCCCAAAAGGGTGTTTTTTAAAAAAACATTTTCAACATTTTTGATCGTTGAAACCAAAAAAGCAATTTAAAAAAACGAATAAAAAAAAATTTTGTCGTTTTATGTTTTTTTACGCGTTAAAAAAAGCAGATTAAAAACTCAAAAAGGGTGTTTTGTAAAAAACATTTTCAAGCATTTTAGATCGTTGAAATCGTTCAAAAGAAAAAAAATAAAAACGAATAATAAAAATTCGTCCTTTTTTTCTGTTTTTCGCTTAAAAAAGCAGAATAAACTCAAACGTGCGTTTTGCTAAAATAAGCATTTTCGCAAAGATCGTTGAAATCGTTCAAAAGACCAAAATTTAAAAAAAACGAAAAAAAAAATTTCGTCGTTTTATGCTGTTTTACGCGTTAAAAAGCAGAAAAACTCAAAACCCCTGTTTTTCTAAAATAAGCACGCAAGATCGTTGAAATCGTTCAAAAGAAGCAATATTAATAAAAAAGAATAATAAAAACGCCTTTTTTGGGTTTTTTGCGTTAAAAAAAGGGTCAAAAATTGTTTTGCTAAAAATGCATTTTTGCATTTTGATCTTAAATGTTCAAAAGAGCAATATTAATAAAACAATAATAAAAATTTTGTCGTTTTTTTCGTTTTACGCGTTAAAAAGAGAATAAACTCAAAAAGTGCTGTTTTGCTAAAATAAGATTTTCAAGCATTTTGATCAGAAATCGTTCAAATAGAAGCAAAATTTAAAAAAAACGAATAATAAAAATTGTCGTTTTATGCTGTTTTTTCGCGTTAAAAGCAGTTAACCCCAAAACGTGCGTTTTGCTAAAATAAGCATTTTCAAAAGATCGTTGAAATGTTCAAATAGACGCAAAAAAAAAACGAATAATAAAACGTCGTTTTATGGTTTTAGCGTTAAAAAGCGATTAAAGCCCAAAACGGCTGTTTTGCTAAAATAAGCATTTTCGATTTTAAATCGTTGAAAAGTTAAATAACGCAAAATAAAAACGAATAATAAAAATTGTGTTTTATGTGTTTTTTCGCGTTAAAACGCAGATTTAAACTCAAAAAGGCTGTTTTGCAAAAAAAAGCATTTTCAAGCATTTTAAATCGTTGAAATGTTCAAAAGACGCCAAAAATAAAACGAATAATAAAAAATTTCCGTTTTATGCCGTTTTGCGTAAAAAGCAGAAAAAGCTCAAAAAGTGCTGTTTTTCTTAAAAAAAATTTTCAAGCATTTTAATCTTGAAATCATTCAAAAGAAGCAATATTAATAAAAAAAATTAAAAACGTCGTTTTTACGTTTTAGGTTAAAACGAGATTAAACTCAAAAGGGTGTTTTTTAAAATAACATTTTCAAGCATTTGGGTTGAAAACGTTCAAATAGAAGCAAATTAAAAAAACGAATAAAAAAACGCCCTTTTTGCGTTTTGCTTAAAACGCGATTAAAACTCAAAACGGGTTTTGCTAAAATAAGCATTTTTAAGAAGATCGTTGAAATCTTAAAAGACGCAATATTTAAAAAAAACGAATAATAAAAAAAGTCGTTTTATGCTGTTTTCCCCTTAAAAAGGATTAAAACCAAAAAGGGTGTTTTGCAAAATAAGCATTTTCCATTTTAGATCGTTGGGGAAATGTTCAAAAGAGCAATATTTAAAAAAAAGAATAATAAAAATTTCGTCGTTTTTTGCGTTTTACGCGTTAAAACGCAGAAATTAAAACGTGCGTTTTTTTTGCACAAACAAGATCGTTGAAATCGTTCAAAAAGAAAAATATTAAAAAACGAAAATAAAAAATTTTTTCGTTTTTTGCTGTTTACGCGTTAAAACGCAGATTAAAGCTCCGTGCTGTTTTCAAAATAAGATTTTTGCATTTTAGTCTTGAAATCGTTCAAAAAGAGCAAAATTAATAAAAAAGAATAATAAAAAAAATTTGTCGTTTTATGCTGTTTTACGGTTAAAACGCAGTTAAAAATCAAAAAGTGCTGTTTTGCTAAAAAAAGCATTTTCAAGCATTTTTGATCGTTGAAATCGTTCAAAAGAGCAATATTTAAAAAAAACGAATAATAAAATTCGTCGTTTTATGTGTTTTTGCGTTAAAACGCGATTAAAACCCAAAACGGGTGTTTTTCTAAAATAAGCATTTCAACATTTTAGATCGTTGAAATCGTTCAAAAACGCAAAAAAAAAAAACGATTTAAAAATTTGCGTTTTTTTTTGCTGTTTTACGCGTTAAAAAAGCAGAATGCTCAAAACGGCTTTTTTTTAAAAAAAAGCATTTTTTGCATTTTAATCGTTGAAACGTTCAAATAGACGCAATAAATAAAAACGAATAATAAAAAATTTCTTTTTTATGCTGTTTTACGCGTAAAACGCAGATTAAAGCTCAAAACGTGCTGTTTTGCAAAAAAGCATTTTCAAGCATTTTTAAACTTGAAACGTTCAAATAGAAGCAATAAATAAAAACGAATAATTTTCGTCGTTTTTTTCGTTTTGGGTTTAAAAAGGATTAAAGCTCAAACGGGTGTTTTGCTAAAAAAGGGATTTTCAAGCATTTTAATTGTTGAAACGTTCAAATAGACGCAATAAATAAAAAAACGAATAATAAAAAAATTTTGTCGTTTTTATGTTTTTTTACGCGTTAAAACGCAGATTAAAAACTCAAAAAGTGCTGTTTTTAAAAAAAGCATTTTTTAAGCATTTTTTAAAACGTTGAAATCGAAATAGACGCAATAAAAAAAAAAAACGAATAATAAAAAATTCGTCGTTTTTTTGGGGTTTTACGCGTTAAAACGCAGATTAAAAACTAAAAAGGGTGTTTTGCTTTAAACATTTTTTAAGCATTTTTTGACGTTGAAATCCCTTCAAATATACGCAATATTAATAAAAACGAATAATTAAATTTTGTCGTTTTATGCTGTTTTACCCTTGAAACGCAGAAAAAATCTCAAAAAGTGCTGTTTGCTTAAAAAAGCATTTTCAAGCATTTTTTAAAACGGGAAACGTTCAAATAGACGGGAAAAAAAATAAAAACGAATAAAAAATTTCGTCGTTTTTTTTGTTTTTTTTACGCGTTAAAACGCAGATTAAAACTCAAAAAGTGTTTTTTTGCCAAAAAAAAAGCATTTTCAAAACATTTTAAATCGTTGAAATTGCCCCAAAAATACGCAATATTAATAAAAAACGAATAATAAAAAATTTTTTCGTTTTTTATGTTTTTTTACGCGTTGAAACGCCCGAATAAAACTCAAAACGTGCTGTTTTGTTAAAAAAACATTTTCAAACATTTTAGATCGTTAAAAAACGTTCAAATAGATGCAATATTAATAAAAACGAATTAAAAAAAAAGTCGTTTTTTTGTTTTTTTACGCGTTTAAAAAAGCAGATTAAAGCTCAAAAAATGCTGTTTTGCGAAAAAAAGCATTTTCAACATTTTTGATCGTTGAAATCGTTAAATATACGCAATATTAATAAAAAAGAATAATAAAAAATTTTGTCGTTTTATGCTGTTTACGCGTTAAAAAAGAGATTAAAACTCAAAACGTGCTGTTTTGCTAAAATAAATTTTTTTAACATTTTAAACGTTGAAATCGTTCAAATAGACGCAAAATTTAATAAAAAAGAATAATAAAAAATTGTCGTTTTTTGGTTGTTTTACGCGTTAAAAAAGCAGAAAAAGCTCAAAACGTGCTGTTTTTCTAAAAAAAAACATTTTCAAGCATTTTTTAAAACGTTAAAATCGTTCCTGGCCCAAAAAAAAAAAAAACGAATAATAAAAATTTCTCGTTTTTTTTGTTTTTTTACCCCCGTTAAAAAGCAGACTAAAAATAAAACGTGCTGTTTTTAAAATAACATTTTTTTAAGCATTTTGATCGTTGAAATATTCAAATAGAAGCAATATTAATAAAAACGAATAATAAAAATTGTCGTTTTCGCTGTTTTACGCGTTAAACGCAGATTAAAAAAAAAAAAAAACGTGCTGTTTTGTAAAATAATCATTTTTTAAGCATTTTTAAAATCGTTAAATCGTTTAAAAAAGAAAAATTTTAAAAAAAACGAAAAAAAAATTCGTCGTTTTTATGCTGTTTTTCGCATTAAAAAAGAGATTAAAAAAACAAAACGCCGTTTTGCTAAAAAAAAGCATTTTTAAGCATTTTGATCGTTTAAATCGTTCAAATAGACGCAATATTAATAAAAACGAAAAAAAAATTTTCGTCGTTTTTTTTGCGTTTTACGCGTTAAAAAAGCAGATTAAAAATCAAAACGCGCTGTTTTGCTAAAATAACATTTTCAAGCATTTTTGAAACGTTGAAATCGTTCAAATAGACGCAATATTAATAAAAAAGAATAATAAAAAATTTCTGTTTTTTTGCTGTTTTACGCGTTAAAAAGCAGAAAAAAAACTCAAAAAAAGTGCTGTTTTTTTTCTAAAATAAGCATTTTTTCCCTTTTTTGACGTTGAAATCGTTCAAATAAAACAATATTAATAAAAAGGGGAAAAATAAAAAGTCGTTTTTTTGCTGTTTTACGCGTTCGCAGATTAAAACTCAAAAAGTGCTGTTTTGCTAAAATAAGCATTTTTTAAGCATTTTAGATCATTGAAATCGTTCAAATAGACGCAATATTTAAAAAAAACGAATAATTTAAAAATTTTTTTTTATGCTGTTTTTCGCGTTAAAAAGCGGGAAATTCAAAAGCTTTTGCCAAAATGCATTTTTGCCCTTTTAGATCGTTGAAATCGTTCAAAAAAGACGCAATATTAATAAAAAAAGAATAATTTTCCCTCGTTTTATGTTTTTTTGGTTAAAAAGCTGATTAAAGCTCAAAAAAGTGCTGTTTTGCTAAAAAAAAGCATTTTCAAGCAATTTTTGATCGTTGAAATCGTTCAAAAGACGCAAAAATAAAAAAAAGATTAATAAAAAAATTTTTTCGTTTTTTTGCTGTTTCGCGAAAACGGGAGAATAAAGCCCCAAAAAATTTCTGTTTTGGGAAAAAAAAAGCATTTTCAAGCATTTTGATCTTTTAAATCGTTCAAATAGACGCAATATTAATAAAAAAAGAAAAAAAAAATTTCGTCGTTTTTTTTTCCCCCTTTTCGCGCTAAAACCAGATTAAAAAACTCAAAAAGTGCTGTTTTGCTTAAAAAAAGCATTTTCAAGATTTTAGATCATTGAAATCGTTCCTAGAAGCAATATTAATAAAAACGAATAATTAAAAAAATTGTCGTTTTTTTTGCCGTTTTTTTGGTGTTAAAAAAGCAGATTAAAACTCAAAAAAGTGCTGTTTTTTCTTTTTAAAAAAGCATTTTTCCGATTTTGGGGGGTTTTTAAATCGTTCAAATGACGCAATATTAATAAAAAAAAGAATAATTTAAAAATTTCGTCGTTTTTATGTTTTTTTACGCGTTAAAACGCTGATTAAAGCCCCAAAACGTGTTGTTTTGCTAAAATAAGCATTTTCAAGCATTTTTGATCGTTGAAATCGTTCAAATAGAGCAATATAAAAAAAAACGAATAATAAAAATTGTCGTTTTATGTGTTTACGCTTAAAACGCAGATTAAATCAAAACTCTTTTTGCTAAAATAAGCATTTTCAAGCATTTTGATCGTTTAAATTTTAAATAGAAGCAATATTAATAAAACGAATAATAAAAATTTCGTTGTTTTTTTCGTTTTACCCTTAAACGCAGATTAAAAACCAAAAAAGTGCTGTTTTTCTAAAATAAGCATTTTCAACATTTTAGATCGTTGAAACGTTCAAATAAACAATATTATTAAAAAACAAAAATAAAAATTCGTCGTTTTTGCTGTTTTGCTTAAAACGCAGATTAAAAACTCAAAACGTGTGTTTTGCAAAATTAAACATTTTCAAGCATTTTAGATCGTTGAAATCGTTCAAATAGAGCAATATTAAAAAAAACGAATAAAAAATTGTCGTTTTATGCGTTTTCGTTAAAACGGGAAAAGCTCAAAACGTGCTGTTTTTGTAAAAAAAAAATTTCGCATTTTAGATCGTTGAAATCGTTTAAAATACGCAATATTAATCAATATAAAAGTCGTTTTTGCCGTTTTTCGCGTTAAACCCGAAAAAAGCTCAAAACCCCCTTGTTTTGCTAAAAAAGCTTTTTCATTTTAAATCGTTGAAATCGTTTAAATAAACAAATTAATAAAAACGAATAATAAAAATTCGTTTTTTATGTTGTTTTTCGCGTTAAAAAAAGCAGATTAAAACCAAAATGCTGTTTTGCTAAAATGTTTTTAAGTTTTTTGATTGTTGAAATCGTTAAATAAGCAATTTAATAAAAACGAAAAATAAAAAATTTTTGTCGTTTTATGTTTTTTTAGCGTTAAAACGCAGAATAAAATCAAAAAAGTTGTTTTGTAAAATAACATTTTCGCATTTTTAAACGTTGAAATCGTTCAAATAAAGCAATATTAATAAAAACGAAAACTATGTCGTTTTTTTGGTTTTACGCGTTAAACGAAAAGCCAAAACTTGCTGTTTTGCTAAAAAAAGCATTTTTCAAGCATTTTTGATCGTTGAAAACGTTAAAAGCAATATTAATAAAAAAAGAATAATAAAAAATTTGCCTTTTATGTGTTTTTTCGCGTTAAACGGAGCTCAAAAAGTGCTGTTTTGCTAAAAAAACATTTTAAACATTTTTTCGTTAAAAAGAAAAAAGTATTAT
>NW_027045784.1:0-52433 GCF_025399875.1 Dalotia coriaria
CAAAACGCACGTTTGAACTTTAATCTGCGTTTTTAAAGCGTAAAACACATAAAAAAGACGAAATTTTTTTTTTATTCGTTTTTATTAAAAGTTCTATTTGAACGATTTCAACGATCTAAAATGCTTGAAATGTTATTTTAGCAAAACAGAAAGTTTTGAGCTTTAATCTGCGTTTTAACGCGTAAAACACATAAAAACGACGAAATTTTTATTATTCGTTTTATTAATATTGCTTCTTTTGAACGATTTCAACGATCTAAATGCTTGAAAATGTTATTTTAGCAAAACAGACGTTTTGAGCTTTAATCTGCGTTTTAACGCGTAAAACAACATAAAACGACGAATTTTTTTTTATTCGTTTTTATTAATATTGCTTCTATTTGAACGATTTCAACGATCTAAAATGCTTGAAATGCTTATTTAGCAAAACAGGGACGTTTTGAGCTTTAATCTGCGTTTTAACGCGTAAAACAGCATAAAAACGACGAATTTTTTATTATTCGTTTTTATTAATATTGCTTCTATTTGAACGATTTCAACGATCAAAATGCTTGAAAATGCTATTTTAGCAAAACAGCACGTTTTGAGCTTTAATCTGCGTTTTAACGCGTAAACAGCATAAAAAAAACGAATTTTTTTATTATTTGTTTTAATATTTTATTTGAACGATTTCAACGATCTAAAATGCTTGAAAATGCTTATTTTAGCAAAACAGCACGTTTGAGCTTTAATCTGCGTTTTACGCGTAAAAAGCATAAAAACACGAATTTTTATTATTGTTTTTATTAATATTGCGTCTATTTGAACGATTTCAACGATCTAAAATGCTTGAAAATGCTTATTTTAGCAAAACGGCACGTTTTGAGCTTTAATCTGCGTTTTAACGCGTAAAACAGCATAAAACGACGAAATTTTATTATTCGTTTTTATTAATATTGCGTCTATTTGAACGATTTCAACGATCTAAAATGCTTGAAAATGCTTATTTTAGCAAAACAGCACGTTTTGAGCTTTAATCTGCGTTTTAACGCGTAAAACGCTTAAAAACGACGAATTTTATTATTCGTTTTTATTAATATTGCGTCTATTTGAACGATTTCAACGATCTAAAATGCTTGAAAATGCTTATTTTAGCAAAACAGCACGTTTGAGCTTTAATCTGCGTTTTAACGCGCAAAACACATAAAACGACGAGAAATATTTATTATTTGTTTTATTAATATTGCGTCTATTTCAACGATTTCAACGATCTAAAATGCTTGAAAATGCTTATTTTAGCAAAACAGCACGTTTTGAGCTTTAATCTGCGTTTTAACGCGTAAAACAGCATAAAACGACGAATTTTTATTATTCGTTTTTATTAATATTGCGTCTATTTGAACGATTCAGCAATCTAAAATGCGAAAATGATTATTTTGTAGCAAAACAGCACGTTTTGAGCTTTAATCTGCGTTTTAACGCGTAAAACAGCATAAAACGACGAATTTTTATTATTCGTTTTTATTAATATTGAAATCTATTTGAACGATTTCAACGATCTAAAATGCTTGAAAATGATTATTTCAGCAAAACAGACGTTTTGAGCTTTAATCTGCGTTTTAACGCGTAAAACAGCATAAAAACGACGAATTTTTATTATTCGTTTTTATTAATATAGCTTCTATTTGTTAACGTTTCAACGATCTAAAATGTTTGAAAAGTCTTATTTTTAGCAAAACAGCACGTTTGAGCTTTAATCTGCGTTTTAACGCGTAAAACAGCATAAAAACGACGAATTTTTATTATTCGTTTTTATTAATATTGCTTCTATTTGAACGATTTCAA
This sequence comes from Dalotia coriaria, assembly GCF_025399875.1. Taxonomy (NCBI): domain Eukaryota; kingdom Metazoa; phylum Arthropoda; class Insecta; order Coleoptera; family Staphylinidae; genus Dalotia; species Dalotia coriaria. Next base: position 1,825 of record NW_027045784.1, read on the forward strand.
CGATCTAAAATGTTTGAAAATGCTTATTTTAGCAAAACAGCGCGTTTTTGAGCTTTAATCTGCGTTTTAACGCGTAAACAGCATAAAACGACGAGAATTTTTATTATTCGTTTTTATTAATATTGCGTCTATTTGACGATTTCAACGATCTAAAATGCTTGAAAATGATTATTTTAGCAAAACAGCACGTTTTAAGCTTTAATCTGCGTTTTAACACGTAAAACAGCATAAAACGACGAAATTTTTATTATTCGTGTTTTATTAAAATTGCGTCTATTTGAACGATTTCAATGATCTAAAATGCTTGAAAATGATTATTTTAGCAAAACAGCACGTTTTGAGCTTTAATCTGCGTTTTAACAGGTAAAACAGCATAAAACGCGAATTTTTTTTTATTCGTTTTTTTATTAATCGCGCCTATTTGAACGATTTCAACGATCTAAAATGCTTGAAAATGCTTTTTTTAAACAAAACAAAACACGTTTAGCTTTAATCTGCGTTTTAACGGTAAAAAGCATAAAACGACGAAATTTATTCGTTTTATTAATATGCGTCTATTTCAACGTTTCAACGATCTAAAATGCTGAAAATGATTTTTTTTTAGCAAAACAGCACGTTTTGAGCTTAATCTGCGTTTTAACGCGTAAAACGCATAAAACGACGAAATTTTTATTATTCGTTTTTTAATATGCGTCTATTTGAAACGATTTCAACGATCTAAATCTTGAAAATGCTTATTTTAGAAAACAGCACGTTTTGAACTTTAATCTGCGTTTTAACGCGTAAAACAGCATAAAACGACAGATTTTTTTATTTTCGTTTTTATTAATATGCTATTTGAACGATTTCAACGATCTAAATCTTGAAAATGCTTATTTTGGGAAAACAGCACGCTTTGAGCTTTTTAACTGCGTTTTAAGCGTAAAACAACATAAAAACGCATAATTTTATTATTCGTTTTTATTATTGTTTATTTAACGATTTCAACGATCTAAAATGCTTGAAATGCTTATTTTAGCAAAACAGCACGTTTTGAGCTTTAATCTGTGTTTAACGCATAAAACAGCATAAAAACGACGAAATTTTTATTATTCGTTTTTATTAATATTGCTTCTATTTTAACGATTTCAACGATGTAAAATGCTTGAAAATGCTTATTTTAGCAAAACAGCACGTTTGAGCTTTAATCTGCGTTTTAACCGTAAAACAGCATAAAACGACGAAATTTTTATTATTCGTTTTTTTTTAATTCGTCTATTTCAAGATTTCAACGATCTAAAATGCTTGAAAATGATTTTTTAAACAAAACACACGTTTGAGGGTTTTAATCTGCGTTTTAACGCGTAAAACAGCATAAAACGACGAAATTTTAAATTTTTCGTTTTTATTAATATTTTCGTCTAAATTTTAACTTTAACGATCTAAATGCTTGAAAATGCATTTAAAGGGAAAACAACGTTTTGAGCTTTAATCGCGTTTTAACGCGTAAAACAGCATTAAAATGCGGAATTTTTATTTTAGTTTTTTTTAATATTGCCCTCTATTTGAACGTTTAACATCTAAAATGCTTGAAAATGATTATTTTAGCAAAACAGCACGTTTTGAGCTTTAATCTGCGTTTTAACGGTAAACAGCATAAAACGACGATTTTATTATTCGTTTTTATTAATATTTTCTTCTATTTGAACGATTTCAGCGATCTAAAATGTTTAAAAAAATTTTTTTTAGCAAAACAGCCGTTTTTTAGCAATCTGGTTTTAACCCTAAAACCTAAAACGACAAAATTTTTTTTATTCGTTTTTTATTAATATTTCTTCTATTTGAACGTTTCAACGATCTAAAAAGCGAAACTCTTTTTTAGCAAAACAGCACGTTTTGAGGGTTTAATCTGCGTTTTAACGCGTAAAACAGCATAAAACGACGAAATTTTTTTTTATTCGTTTTTTTTTAATATTCTTCTATTTGAACGTTTCAACGATCTAAAATGCGAAAATGCTTATTTTTTGCAAAACAGCACGTTTTTTAGCTTTAATCTGCGTTTAACGCGTAAATCAACATAAAACGGCAAATTTTTATTATTCGTTTTTTTTTTAAAATTTCTTCTATTTGAACGATTTCAACGATCTAAAATGTTTTTAACGCGTAAAACAGCATAAAAACGACGAAATTTTATTATTCGTTTTTACATTATTGCTTCTATTTGAACGATTTCAACGATCTAAAATGCTTGAAAATGCTTATTTTAGCAAAACAGCACGTTTTGAGCTTTAATCTGCGTTTTAACGCGTAAATCAGCATAAAAACGACGAAATTTTTATTATTATTCGTTTTTATTAATATTGCTTCTATTTGAACGATTTCCAACGATCTAAAAATGCTTGAAAAGTTTATTTTAGCAAAACAGCTCGTTTTGAGCTTTAATCTGTGTTTTAACGCATAAAACAGCATAAAAACGACGAAATTTTTATTATTCGTTTTTATTAATATTGCTTCTATTTTACCAACGATCTAAAATGCTTGAAAATGCTTATTTTGTGCTAAAACAGCACGTTTTGAGCTTTAATCTGCGTTTTAACGCGTAAACAGCATAAAAACGACGAAATTTTTATTATTCGTTTTTTATTAATATTGCGTCTATTTCAACGATTTTAACGATCTAAAATGCTTGAAAATGATTTTTTAGCAAAACAGCACGTTTTGAGCTTAATTCAGGTTTTAACGCGCAAAACAGCATAAAACGACGAAATTTTTATATAATTCGTTTTTATTATTATTGCGTCTATTTGAACGATTTCCCAACGATCTAAAATGCTTGAAAATGCTTATTTTAAAGCAAAACAGCACGTTTGAGCTTTAATCCGCGCGTTTTAACGCGTAAAACAGCATAAAACGACGAATTTTTATTATTCGTTTTTTATTAATATTGCGCCTATTTAAACGATTTCCAACAATCTAAAATGCTTGGAAAATGATTATTTTAGCAAAACAGCACGTTTGAGCTTAATCTGCGTTTTGGCAAAACAGCATAAAAACGCGACGTAATCTATTATTCGTTTTTATTAATATTGCTTCTATTTGAAACGATTTCAGCGATCTAAAATGTTTGAAAAATGCTTATTTTAAAGCAAAACAGCACGTTTGAGCTTTAATCTGCGTTTAACGCGTAAACAGCACATAAAAACGACGAAATTTTTATTATTCGTTTTTATTAATATTGCTTCTATTTTGAACGATTTCAACGATCTAAAATGCTTGAAAATGCTTATATTTTAGCAAAACAGCACGTTTTCAGCTTTAATCTGCGTTTTAACGCGTAAAACAGCATAAAAACGACGAATTTTATTATCTGCTTTTTATTAATTGCTTCTATTTGAACGATTTCACCCGATCTAAAATGCTTGAAAATGCTTATTATTTTAGCAAAATGCCAATTTGAGCTATAATCTGCGTTTTAACGCGTAAAACAGCATAAAAACAAACGAATTTTTTATTATTTGTTTTTATTAATATTGTTTAAGGAACGATTTCAACGATCTAAAATGCTTGAAAGTTTATTTTGAAGCAAAACAGCACGTTTGAGCTTTTAATCTTCGTTTTAACGCGTAAAAGAAAGCATAAAACGACGAAATTTTATTATTCGTTTTATTAATATTGCGTCTATTTGAACGATTTCAACGATCTAAAATGCTTGAAAATGCTTATTTTAGCAAAAAACAGCACGTTTTTGCTTTAATCTGCGTTTTAACGCGTAAAACAGCATAAAAACGACGAATTTTTATTATTCGTTTTTATTAATATTGCGTCTATTTGAACGATTTCAACGATCTAAAAATGCTTGAAAAATGATTATTTTAAAACAGCACGTTTTGAGTTTTAATCTTGCGTTTTAACGCGTAAAACAGCATAAAACGACTTAAATTTTTATTATTTGTTTTTATTAATATTGCTTCTATTTGAAACGATTTCAACGATCTGCAAATGCTGGAAAATGCTTATTTTTAAAGGCAAAACAGCACGTTTTGAGCTTTAATCTGCGTTTCTTTAACGCGTAAAACAGCATAAAAACGACGAATTTTTATTATTCGTTTTTTATTACGTTTCCTATTTGAACGATTTCAACGATCTAAAAATGCTTGAAAATGATTATTTTAGCAAAACAGTACGTTTTTAGCTATAATCTGCCTTTTTAACGCGTAAAACAGCATAAAAAAGACGAATTTTTTAAATTTTTCGTTTTTTTTTTAATATTGCTTCTATTTGAACGATTTCAACGATCTAAAAATGCTTGAAAATGCTTATTTTAGGGAAAACAGGGGCGTTTGAGCTTTTAATCTGCGTTTTTAACCCCGTAAAAAAAGCATAAAAAAAGACGAAATTTTATTATTCCCTTTTTATTAATATTGCGTCTATTTGAACGATTTCAACGATCTAAAATGCTTGAAAATGCTTATTTTAGCAAAAAAAGCACGTTTTTTAGCTTTTAAACTGCGTTTTAACGCGTAAAAAAGCATAAAAAAAGACGAATTTTTTTATTCCCTTTTTTATTAATATTCTTCTATTTTAAAAGATTTTTAACGATCTAAAATGCTTGAAAATGATTATTTTAGCAAAACAGTACGTTTTGAGCTTTTTCTGCGTTTTTTAACCCTAAAAAAGCATAAAAAAAGACGAATTTTTTTTTATTCGTTTTTTTTTATTGCTTCTATTTGAACGATTTCAACGATCTAAAAAAGCTTGAAACTGCTTATTTTAGCAAAAAAAGCACGTTTTGAGCTTTTAATCTGCGTTTTTAAAGGCGTAAAACAGCATAAAAAAGACGGAAATTTTTTTATTCGTTTTTATTAATATTGCTTCTATTTGAACGATTTCAACGGGTCTAAAAATGCTTGAAAATGCTTATTTTAGCAAAACAGCATTTTGAGCTTTAATCCCGGGAACGCGTAAATCGCATAAAAAAGACGAAATTTTTTATTATTCGTTTTTATTAATATTGTTTTATTTGAACGATTTCAACGATCTAAAAAAGTTTAAAATGCTTATTTTAAACAAAACAGCACGTTTTTAGCTATAATCTGCGTTTTAACGCGTAAAACCCCATAAAAAAGACAATTTTTTTATTTCGTTTTTTTTTAATTAAATTTCTTCTATTTGAACGATTTCCCAAAGATTTTAAAAAAGCTTGGGAAAAAACTTATTTTTTAGCGTAAAAAAAGCGGTTTTTAGCCAATCTGCGTTTTAACGCGTAAAAAAGCATAAAAAAGACGAAATTTTTTTTATTCGTTTTTTTTTAAAAATTGCGTCTTTTGGGAACCCATTTTTAACGATCTAAAATGCTTGAAAATGCTTATTTTAGCAAAAAGAATTTTGAGCTTTAATCGCGTTTTTAAAGCGTAAAAAAGGGATAAAAAAGACTTTTTATTATTCGTTTTTTTTTAATAATTTCTTCTACTTGGAAGTTTCAACGATCTAAAAAAGCTTGAAAAGCTTATTTTAGCAAAAAAAGCACGTTTTGAGCTTTTTAAACTGCGTTTTAACGCGTAAAAAAGCATAAAACGACGAAATTTTTTTTATTCCTTTTTTTATTGCGTCTTTGGGAAAGATTTTAACCATCAAAATGTTTGAAAATGCTTATTTTAGCAAAACAGCACGTTTTTAGCTTTAATCTGCGTTTTAACGCGAAAACGCATAAAATCACGAAATTTTTATTATTAGTTTTTATTAATATTGCGTCTATTTCAACCGATTTCAACGATCTAAAATGCTTGAAAATGATTTTTTAGCAAAACAGCACGTTTTGAGTTTAATCTGCGTTTTAACGCGAAAAAGCATAAAAACGACGAAATTTTATTATTCGTTTTACAATATTCGTCTATTTGAACGATTTCAACGATCTAAAATGCTGAAAATGCTTATTTTAGCAAAAACAGCACGCTTTGAGTTTTAATCGCGTTTTAACGCGTAAAACAGCATAAAACGACGAATTTTTATTATTCGTTTTTATTAATATGCGTTTTGCAACGATATTAAAACGATCTAAAATGCTTGAAAATGTTTATTTTAGCAAAACAGCACGTTTTGAGATTTTAACTGCGTTTTAACGCGTAAAACAGCTATAAAAACGACGGAAATTTTATATCGTTTTTATTAATATTGCGCCTATTTGAACGATTTCAACGATCTAAAATGCTTGCAAAATGCTTATTTTAGCAAAACAGCACGTTTTGAGCTTTAATCTGCGTTTTAACGCGTAAACAGCTAAAAAACGACGAAATTTTTATTATTCGTTTTTATTAATATTGCGTCTATTTCAACGATTTCAACGATCTAAAATGCTTGAAAATGATTTTTAGCAAAACAGCACGTTTTTGAGCTTTAATCTGCGTTTTAACGCGTAAAACGCATAAAACGACGAAATTTTTATTATTCGTTTTTATTAATATTGCGTCTATTTGAACGATTTCAACGATCTAAAATGCTTGAAAATGATTATTTTAGCAAAACAGCACGTTTTGAGCTTTTAATCTGCGTTTTAACGAGTAAAACAGCATAAAACGACGAAATTTTTATTATTCGTTTTTTATTAATATTGCGTCTATTTGAACGATTTCAACGATCTAAAATGCTTGAAAATGCTTATTTTAGCAAAACAGCACGTTTTGAGCTTTTAATCTGCGTTTTAACGCGTAAAACAGCATAAAACGACGAATGTTTTATTATTCGTTTTTATAATATTGCTTCTATTTGAACGATTTCAACGATCTAAAATGCTTGAAAATGCTTATTTTAGCAAAACAGCACGCTTGAGCTTTAATCTGCGTTTTAACGCGTAAAACAGCATAAAACGACGAATTTTATTATTCGTTTTTATTAATATTACTCTATTTGAACGATTTCAACGATCTAAAATGCTTGAAAATGCTTATTTTAGCAAAACAGCACGTTTTGAGCTTTAATCTGTGTTTTAACGCATAAAACAGCATAAAACGACGAAATTTTATTATTCGTTTTTATTAATATTGTTCTATTTGAACGATTTCAACGATCTAAATGCTTGAAAATGCTTATTTTAGCAAAACAGCACGTTTTGAGCTTTTAATCTGCGTTTTAACGCGTAAAACAGCATAAAACGACGAAATTTTATTATTCGTTTTTATTAATATTGCGTCTATTTCAACGATTTCAACGATCTAAAAATGCTTGAAAATGATTTTTAGCAAAACAGCACGTTTTGAGTTTTAATCTGCGTTTTATCGCGTAAAACAGCATAAAACGACGAAATTTTTATTATTCGTTATTTATTAATATTGCGTCTATTTGAACGATTTCAACGATCTAAAATGCTTGAAAATGCTTATTTTAGCAAAACAGCACGTTTTGAGTTTAATCTGCGTTTTAACGCGTAAAACAGCATAAAACGACGAATTTTTATTATTCGTTTTTATTAATATTGCTTCTATTTGAACGATTTCAACGATCTAAAATGCTTGAAAATGCTTATTTTAGCAAAACAGCACGCTTTGAGCTTTAATCTGCGTTTTAACGCGTAAAACAGCATAAAACGAGAATTTTTATTATTCGTTTTTATTAATATTGCTTCTATTTGAACGATTTCAACGATCTAAAATGCTTGAAAATGCTTATTTTAGCAAAACAGCACGTTTTGAGTTTTAATCTGCTGTTTTAACGCGTAAAACAGCATAAAACGACGAAATTTTTATTATTCGTTTTTAGTAATATTGCTTCTATTTGAACGATTTCAACGATCTAAAATACTTGAAAATGCTTATTTTAGCAAAACAGCACGTTTTGAGCTTTAATCTGCGTTTTAACGCGTAAAACAGCATAAAAACGACGAAATTTTTATTATTCGTTTTATTAATATTGCGTCTATTTGAACGATTTCAACGATCTAAAATGCTTGAAAATGATTATTTTAGCAAAACAGCACGTTTTGAGCTTTAATCTGCGTTTTAACGCGTAAAACAGCTATAAAACGACGAAATTTTTATTATTCGTTTTTATTAATATTGCGTCTATTTGAACGATTTCAACGATCTAAAATGCTTGAAAATGATTATTTTGTAGCAAAACAGCACGTTTGAGCTTTAATCTGCGTTTTTAACGCGTAAAACAGCATAAAACGACGAAATTTTTGACTATTCGTTTTTTATTAATATTAGCTTCTATTTGAACGATTTCGGCGATCTAAAATAACTTTGAAAATGCTTATTTTAGCAAAACAGAACGTTTTGAGCTTTAATCTGCGTTTTAACGCGTAAAACAGCATAAAACGACGAAATTTTTTATCATTTGTTTTTTTATTAATATTGCTTCTATTTTGAACGATTTCCAGCGATCTAAAATGCTTGAAAAGTAGCGTAAAGTAGCACGTTTTGAGCTTTAATCTGCGTTTTAACGCGTAAAACAGCATAGAAACGACGAATTTTTGTTATTCGTTTTTATTAATTATTAGCTTCTATTTGAACGATTTCAGCGATCTAAAATGCTTGAAAATGCTTATTTTAGCAAAACAGCACAGTTTGAGCTTTAATCTGCGTTTTTAACGCGTAAAAACAGCATAAAAACGACAGGAATTTTTATTATTCGTTTTATTAATATTGCTTCTATTTGAACGATTTCAGCGATCTAAATGCTTAGAAAATGCTTATTTTAGCAAAACAGCACGTTTTTGAGCTTTTAATCTGCGTTTTTAACGTAAAACAGCATAAAAACGACGGAAACTTTTATTATTCGTTTTTATTAATATTGCGTCTGTTGAACGATTTTCAACGATCTAAATGCTTGAAAATGATTATTTTAGCAAAACAGCACGCTTTGAGCTTTAATCTGCGTTTTAACGCGTAAAACTGCATAAAACGACGAAATTTTATTTCCGTTTTTATTAATAATGCTTCTATTTGAACGATTTCAACGTCTAAAATGCTTGAAGAAAATGCTTATTTTAGCAAAACGGCACGTTTTGAGGCTTTTAATCTGCGTTTTTAACGCGTAAGGCAGCATAAAACGACCCAGGTACATTATTGGTTTTTTGTATGTTGCTTCTATTTGAACGCGATTTCAACGATCTAAAATGGCGAAAATGCTTATTTTAGCGAAACAGCACGTTTTGAGCTTTAATCTGCGTTTTAACGCGTAAAACAGCATAAAAACGGCGAAATTTTTTATCATTCGTTTTTATTAATATTGCTTCTATTTGAACGATTTCAACGATCTAAAATGCTTGAAAATGCTTGTTTAGCAAAACAGCACGTTTGAGCTTTAATCTGCCCGTTTAACGCGTAAAACAGCATAAAAACGACGAATTTTTATTCGTTTTTATTAATTGCGTAGCTTCTATTTGGTTTTGATTTTCAACGATCTAAGTGCTTGAAAATGCTTATTTTAACAAAACAACTACGTTTTGAGCTTTAAATCTGCGTTTTAACGCGTAAAACAGCATAAAACGACAAAATTTTACGTGACTAGATTTTTATTAATATTGTACAATTTGAACGATTTCAACGATCTAAAATGCTTGAAAATGCTTATTTTTAACAAAACAGCACGTTTTGAGCTTTAATTTTTTATTTTAAAAAAAATTTTTTGGAAAAAGCCAAAAAGAAAAAATTTTTTTAAAAAAAAAAAAAATTTGGTTTTTTTTTTTTCCCCAAAAAATTTTAAAAAAATTTTAATTTTTAAAAAGGGGAAAAAAAAAAAAAATTTTTTTTTTTTAAAATTTTTTTTTTAAATTTTTTCTAAAAAAAAATTTTTTTTTTTTTAAAAAAATTTTTTTAAAAACCCCTTTTGGGGGAAAAAAAAAGGGAAAAAATTTTTTTTAAAAAAAAAAAAATTTTTTTTTTTAAATTTTAAAGTTTAAATTTTTTGGGGAAAAAAAAAAAAATTTTTTTTTTCCCCCGGGGAAAAAAAAAAAGAAAAAAAAAAAATTTTTTCTTTTTTTTTAAAGTTTAAATTTAAAAAAAATTTTTTTAAAAAAGGAAATTTTTTTAAAAAAAAAAAAAAAATTTTTTTTTTTTTTTTTAAAAAAGGTTTTTTTTAAATTTTTTTTTTTTTTTCTTTAAAAAATTTTTTTTAAAAAAATTTTAAAACTTTTTGGAAAAAAAAAAAAACGGAAAAATTTTTTTTTTTAAAAGGGTTTAAAAGAAAATTTTAAATTTTTTTTAAAATTTTTTTTTTAAAAAAACGTTTTAAATTTTTGGTTTTTTGGGGAAAAAAACAAAAGGGGAAAAATTTTTTTTTTTAAAAAAAAAAAAAAACGTTTAAAATTTAAAATTTTTTTTAAAAAAAAAACCTTTAAAAAATTTTTTTAACCAAAAAAAATTTTTTAAAAAATTTTTTTTTCCCTTTTCCAAAAAAAATTTTTTTTTTTTAAAATTTCTTTAAATTTTAAATTTTTAAAAAAAAAATTTTAAATTTTTTTTTAAAACCAAATTTTAAAAAAATTTTTTTTCCCAAAAAAAAAAAATTTAAAAAAAAATTTTTTTTTTTTTAAAAAAAATTTTTAAAAACCTTTTTTTAAAAATTTTTTTTTAAAAAAAAAAAAAAAGGAAAAATTTTTTTTTTTTAAAAAAAAAAAATTTTTTTAAAAAAAATTTTTTTTTTTTAAAAAACCCGGGGAAAATTTTTTTTGGAAAAAAAAAAGGGGGTTTTTTTTTTTTAAAAAAATTTTGGGGTTTTTTTTTTTTTTTAAAAAATTTTTTTTTTTGGAAAAATTTTTTTTTTAAAAAAAAAAAACCCCTTTTTTTTTTTTTTTTAAAAAAAAAAAACCAAAATTTTTTTTTTTTTTTTTTTTTTTGGGTTTTTTTTTTTAAAATTTTTTTTTAAAAAAAAACCCTTTTTTTTTTTTTTAAAAAATTTTTTTTTTTTTCCCCTTTTAAAAAATTTTTTCTTTTTTAAAAAAAAAAAAACCCTTTTTTTTTTTTTTTTTTAAAAAAAAAGGGGTTTTTTTTTTTTTTAAAAAAATTTTTTTAAAAAAGAAAATTTTTTTTTTTTAAAAAATTTTTTTAAAAACCCGGGGAAAATTTTTCCCTTTTTTTAAAAAAAAAAAAAAATTTTTTTTTTTTTTTAAATTTTTTTAAAAAAAAAAAAATTTTTTTTTTTTTTAAAATTTTTTTTAAAAACCCCAAAAATTTTTTTTTTTAAAAAAACTTTTTTAAAAACAAAAAAAATTTTTATTATTCGTTTTTATTAATATTGCTTCTTGAACGATTTCAACGATCTAAAATGCTTGAAAATGCTTATTTTAGCAAAACAGCACGTTTGAGCTTTAATCTGCGTTTTAACGCGTAAAACAGCATAAAAACGACGAAATTTTTATCATTCGTTTTTATTAATATTGCTTCTATTTGAACGATTTCAACGATCTAAAATGCTTGAAAATGCTTATTTTAGCAAAACAGCACGTTTTGAGCTTTAATCTGCGTTTTAACGCGTAAAAACAGCATAAAAACGACGAATTTTTATTATTCGTTTTTATTAATTGTGCTTCTATTTGAACGATTTCAACGATCTAAAATGCTTGAAAATGCTTATTTTAGCAAAACAGCACGTTTTGAGCTTTTAATCTGCGTTTAACGCGTAAAACAGCATAAAACGACAAATTTTTATTATTCGTTTTTATTAATATTGCTTCTATTTGAACGATTTCAACGATCTAAAATGCTTGAAAATGCTTATTTTGCAAAACAGCACGGTTTGAGCTTTAATCTGCGTTTTAACGCGTAAAACAGCATAAAACGACGAATTTTTATTATTCGTTTTTATTAATATTGCTTCTATTTGAACGATTTCAACGATCTAAAATGCTTGAAAATGCTTATTTTAGCAAAACAGCACGTTTTGAGCTTTAATCTGCGTTTTAACGCGTAAAACAGCATAAAACGACGAAATTTTTATTATTCGTTTTATTAATATTGCTTCAATTTGAACGATTTCAACGATCTAAAATGCTTGAAAATGCTTATTTTAGCAAAACAGCTCGTTTTGAGCTTTAATCTGCGTTTTAACGCGTAAAACAGCATAAAACGACGAAATTTTTATTATTCGTTTTATTAATAATTGCGTCTATTTGAACGATTTCAACGATCTAAAATGCTTGAAAATGATTATTTTAGCAAAACAGCACGCTTTTTAGCTTTAATCTGCGTTTTAACGCGTAAAACTGCATAAAACGACGAAATTTTTTATTCGTTTTATTAATATTGCTCTATTTGAACGATTTCAACGATCTAAAATGCTTGAAAATGTTTATTTTAGCAAAAAAGCACGTTTTGAGCTTTAATCTGCGTTTTAACGCGTAAAACAGCATAAAAAAGACTAAATTTTTATTATTCGTTTTTATTGACGATTATTCTCATCTTTGAACGATTTTTAACGATCAAAAATGCTTGAAAAGCTTATATTTTAGCAAAAAACAGCACGTTTTGATTTAATCTGCGTTTTAAGGTAAAACAACATAAAACGACGAAATTTTATCATTCGATTTTATTAATATTGCTTCATTTGAACATTTCAACGATCTAAAATGCTTGAAAATGCTTATTTTAGTAAAACAGCACGTTTTAGAGCTTTTAATCTGCGTTTTAACGCGTAAAACAGCATAAAACGACGAATTTTTATTATTGTTTATTAATTGTGCTTCATTTGAACGATTTCAACGATCTAAAATGCTGAAAATGCTTATTTTAAAACACAACGTTTTGAGCTTTAATTGCGTTTTAACGCGTAAACAGCATAAAAACGACGAATTTTTATTATTCGTTTTTATTAATATTGCTTCTATTTGAACGATTTCAACGATCTAAAATGCTTGAAAATGCTTATTTTAGCAAAACAGCACGGTTTGAGCTTTAATCTGCGTTTTAACGCGTAAACACTAAAACGACGAATTTTTATTATTCGTTTTTTATTAATAAATGCTTCTATTTGAACGATTTCAACGATCTAAAATGCTTGAAAATGCTTATTTTACAAAACAGCACGTTTTGAGCTTTAATCTGCGTTTTAACGCGTAAAACAGCATAAAACGACGAAATTTTTATTATTCGTTTTATTAAATTGCTTTATTTGAACGATTTCAACGATAAAATGATTGAAATGCTTATTTTAGCAAAACAGCGTTTTAGCTTTAATCTGCGTTTTAACGCGTAAAACAGCATAAAACAACGATTTTTATTATTTGTCTTTTATTAATATGCTTCTATTTGAACGATTTCAACGATCTAAAAATGCTTGAAAATGCTTATTTTAGCAAAACAGCGCGTTTTGAAGCTTTAGATCTGCGTTTAACGCGTAAAGAGCATAAAACGACGAAATTTTTATTATTCGTTTTTATTAATATTCGTCTATTTGAACGATTTCAACGACTAAAATGCTTGAAAATGCTTATTTAGCAAAACAGCGCGTTTTTTAGCTATAATCGCGTTTTAACGCGTAAAACAGCATAAATACGACGAAATTTTTATTGTTGCGTTTTATTAATATTGCGTCTATATGAACGATTTCACGATCTAAAATACTTGAAAATGCTTATTTTAGCAAAACAGCACGTTTTGAGCTTAATCTGCGTTTTAAAGCGTAAAACAGCATAAAACGACGATTTTTATTATTCGTTTTTATTAATTCGACGCTATTTGAACGATTTCAACGATCTAAAATGCTTGAAAATGCTTATTTAGCAAAACAGCACGTTATGAGCTTTAATCTGCGTTTTAAGCGTAAAACAGCATAAAACGACGAATTTTTTACGTGATTTATTAATTGTGCGTCTTTTTGAACGATTTCAACGATCTAAAATGCTTTGAAAATGCTTATTTTTAGCAAAACAGCACGTTTTGAGCTTTAATCTGCATTTTAACGCGTAAAACTGCATAAAACGACGAAATTTTTATTATTCGTTTTTATTAATTCTTCTATTTAACGTTTCAATTGATCTAAAATGCTTGAAAGCTATTTTCAGCAAAACAGCAAATTTAGTTTAATTGCGTTTTAAACGCGTAAAACAGCATAAAACGACGATTTTTTTATTCGTTTTTAATTAAAATTTTATTTGAACGATTTCAACGATCTAAAATGCTTGAAAATTTATTTTAGCAAAACAGCACGTATGAAATGCTTTAATCTTGCGTTTTAACGCGTAAAACAGCATTAAACGACTAATTTTTATAATTCGTTTAATAATATTGCTTCTATTTGAACGATTTTCAACATTAAATGCTTAAAATGCTTATTTCAGCTAAAACAGCATTTGAAAATTTTTTTAACGCGTAAAACAGCATTAAATACAAATTTTTATTAAGCGTTTATAATAATGCTTATTTTGATAGTTTCACGATTTAAAATGTAAAATGCTTTTATTTAGCAAAACAGCCGTTTAATTTAACTGGTTTTAATTGCAAAAAGCAAAAAACAGCGAATTTTATATTTGTTTTTATAAAGCTCATTTAACGATTTCATATCTAAAATGCTTAAATGCTTATTTTACAAAACAGACGTTTTGAACTGATCTAAATGCTTAAATGCTGTATTTAGCATAAAACGCGAAACTTTTATTTCGTTTTTAATTAAAATGCGTCTATTTAACGATTTCAACGATCTTAATGCTAAAATCTTATTTAGCAAAACAGCGTTTAGCAAATCTGTTTTAACGCGTAAAACAGCATAAATACGACGAAATTTTATTGTTCGTTTTTATTAATTTGCGTCTATTTGAACGATTTCAACGACTAAAATACTTGAAAATCTTATTTTAGAAATCAGCCGTTTTTATTAATCTGCGTTTTAACGCGTAAAACAGATAAAAACGACTGAATTTTTATTATTCGTTTTTATTAATTGTGCGTCTATTTGAACGATTTCAACGATCTAAAATGCTTGAAAATGCTTATTTTAGCAAAACAGCACGTTTTGAGCTTTAATCTGCTTTTAACGCGTAAAACAGCATAAAACGACGAATTTTATTATTCGTTTTTATTAATATTGCTCTATTTGAACGATTTCAACGATCTAAAATGCTTGAAAATGCTTATTTTAGCAAAACAGCACGTTTTGAGCTTTAATCTGCGTTTTAACGCGTAAAACAGCATAAAAACGACGAAATTTTTATTATTCGTTTTATTAATATGCTTCTATTTGAACGATTTCAACGATGTAAAATGATTGAAAATGCTTATTTTACAAAAAAGCACGTTTTTAGCTTAATCTGCGTTTTAACGCGTAAAACAGCATAAAAACAACAATTTTTATTATTTGTTTTTTTTTAATATTGCTTCTATTTGAACGATTTCCAACGATCTAAAATGCTTGAAAATGCTTATTTTAGCAAAACAAAGGGCCTTTTGAGCTTTTTAAACTGCGTTTTAACGCGTAAAAGGCATAAAACGACGAATTTTTATTATTCGTTTATTAAATTGCGTCTATTTGAACGATTTCAACGATCTAAAGCTTGAAAAATGCTTATTTTAGCAAAACAGCACGTTTTGGCTATAATCTGCGTTTTAACGCGTAAAACAGCATAAATACGACGAAATTTTTATTGTTCGTTTTTATTAATATTGCGTCTATTTGAACGATTTCAACGATCAAAAATGCTTTTGAAAATGCTTATTTTAGCAAAACAGCACGTTTTGAGCTAATCTGCGTTTTTAACGCGTAAAACAGCATAAAAAACGACGAATTTTTATTATTGTTTTTATTAATTGTGGGCTATTTGAAAAGATTTCAACGATCTAAAATGCTTGAAAAAAGCTTTTTTTTAGCAAAACAGCACGTTATGAGCTTTAATCTGCGTTTTAACGCGTAAAACAGATAAAAACGACGAATTTTTATTATTCGTTTTATTAATTGTGCGTCTATTTGAACGATTTCAACGATCTAAAATGCTTGAAAATGCTTATTTTAGCAAAACAGCACGTTTTGAGCTTTAATCTGCATTTT
The DNA here is from genome assembly GCF_025399875.1 of Dalotia coriaria. NCBI lineage: Eukaryota > Metazoa > Arthropoda > Insecta > Coleoptera > Staphylinidae > Dalotia > Dalotia coriaria. The sequence continues at coordinate 17,776 of NW_027045784.1, forward strand.
AACGCGTAAAACAGCATAAAAACGACGAAATTTTTATTATTCGTTTTTATTAATAATGTTCTATTTGAACGATTTCAACGATCTAAAATGCTTGAAAATGATTATTTTAAAAAAAAGCACGTTTTGAGCTTTAATCTGCGTTTTTAAAGCGTAAAACAGCATAAAACGACGAATTTTTATTATTCGTTTTTATTAATATTGCTTCTATTTGAACGATTTCAACGATCTAAAATGCTTGAAAAGCTTATTTTAGCAAAACAGCACGTTTTAGCTTTAATCTGCGTTTTAACGCGTAAAACAGCATAAACAACGATTTTTTTTTATTTGTTTTTTTTAATATGTTTTTATTTGAACGATTTCAACGATCTAAAATGCTTGAAAATGCTTATTTTAGCAAAACAGCGCGTTTTGAGCTTTTTAAACTGCCGTTTTAACGCGTAAAAGAGCATAAAAACGACGAAATTTTATTATTCTTTTTATTAATATTGCGTCTATTTGAACGATTTCAACGATCTAAAATGCTTGAAAATGCTTATTTTAGCAAAACAGCACGTTTTGAGCTTTAATCTGCGTTTTAACGCGTAAAACAGCATAAAAACGACAATTTTTTTATTCTGTTTTTATTAATATTGCTTCTACTTGAACGATTTCAACGATCTAAAATGCTTTAAAATGCTTATTTTAGCAAAACAGCACGTTTTGAGTTTAACTGCGTTTTAACGCGTAAAACAGCATAAAACGACGAAATTTTATTATTCCTTTTATTAATATTGCGTCAATTTGAACGATTTCAACGATCTAAAATGCTTGAAAATGCTTATTTTAGCAAAAGACGTTTTGAGCTTTAATCTGCGTTTAACGCGTAAAACAGCATAAAACGACGAAATTTTATTATTCCTTTTATTAATATTGGCGTCAATTTGAACGATTTCAACGATCTAAAATGCTTGAAAATGCTTATTTAGCAAAACAGCACGTTTTGAGCTTTAATCTGCGTTTTAACGCGTAAAAAAGCATAAAAACGACGGAAATTTTTATTATTCGTTTTTTTTTAATATTGCGTGTATTTGAACGATTTCAACGATCTAAAATGCTTGAAAATGCTTATTTTAGCAAAAACAGCACGTTTTGAGCTTGAATCTGCGTCTTAACGCGTAAAACAGCATAAAAACGACAAATTTTTTATTATTCGTTTTTATTAATATTGCTTTTATTTGAACGATTACAACGATCAAAATGCTTGAAAATGCTTATTTTAGCAAAAAAGCACGTTTTGAGCTTTAATCTGCGTTTTAACGCGTAAAACAGCATAAAAACGACGAAATTTTTATTATTCGTTTTTATTAATATTGCGTCTATTTGAACGATTTCAACGATCTAAAATGCTTGAAAATGCTTATTTTAGCAAAACAGCACGTTTTGAGCTTTAATCTACGTTTTAACCGTAAAACAGCATAAAACGACGAAATTTTATTAATCGTTTTTATTAATATTGCGTCTATTTGAACGATTTCAACGATCTAAAATGCTTGAAAATGATTATTTTAGCAAAACAGCAAGTTTTGAGCTTTTAATCTGCGTTTTAACGCGTAAAACAGCATAAAAACGACGAATTTTTATTATTCGTTTTATTAATATTGCTTCTATTTGAACGATTTCAACGATCTAAAATGCTTGAAAATGCTTATTTTAGCAAAACAGCACGTTTTGAGTTTAATCTGCGTTTTAACGCGTAAAACAGCATAAAAACGACGAAATTTTTTATTATTCGTTTTTATTAATATTGCGTCTATTTGAACGATTTCAACGATCAAAATGCTTGAAAATGCTTATTTTAGCAAAACAGCACGTTTTGAGCTTTAATCTGCGTTTTAACGCGTAAAACAGCATAAAAACGACGAAATTTTTATTATTCGTTTTTATTAATATTGCGTCTATTTGAACGATTTCAACGATCTAAAATGCTTGAAAATGCTTATTTTAGCAAAAACAGCACGTTTTGAGCTTTTAATCTGCGTTTTAACGCGTAAAACAAGCATAAAACGACGAATTTTTATTATTCGTTTTATTAATTGTGCGTCTATTTGAACGATTTCAACGATCTAAAATGCTTGAAAATGCTTATTTTAGCAAAACAGCACGTTTGAGCTTTAATCTGTTTTAACGCGTAAAACAGCATAAAACGACGAATTTTTATTATTCGTTTTTATTAATATGCTTCTATTTGAACGATTTCAACGATCTAAAATGCTTGAAAATGCTTATTTTAGAAAACAGCACGTTTTGAGCTTTAATCTGCGTTTTAACGCGTAAAACAGCATAAAAACGACGAATTTTTATTATTCGTTTTTATTAATATTGCTTCTATTTGAACGATTTCAACGATCTAAAATGCTTGAAAATGCTTATTTTAGCAAAACAGCACGTTTTGAGCTTTAATCTGCGTTTTAACGCGTAAAACAGCATAAAAAAGACGAATTTTTATTATTCGTTTTTATTAATATTGCTTCTATTTTAACGATTTCAACGATCTAAAATGCTTGAAAATGCTTATTTTAGCAAAACGCACGTTTTGAGTTTTAATCGCGTTTTAACGCGTAAAACAGCATAAAAAAAGACGAAATTTTTATTATTCCTTTTTATTAATATTGCGTCAATTTGAACGATTTCAACGATCAAAAAGCTTTAAAATGCTTATTTTGGCAAAACAGCACGTTTTGAGCTTAATCTGCGTTTTAACGCGTAAAACAGCATAAAAACGACGAAATTTTATTATTCCTTTTTATTAATATTGCGTCAATTTGAACGATTTCAACGATCTAAAATGCTTGAAAATGCTTATTTTAGCAAAAAAGCACGTTTTGAGCTTTAATCTGCGTTTTAACGCGTAAAACAGCATTTAAAAACGACAATTTTTTTATTATTCGTTTTTTATTAATATTGCTGTATTTGAACGATTTCAACGATCTAAATGCTTGAAAATGCTTTTTTTTAGCAAAACAGCACGTTTTGAGCTTGAATCTGCGTCTTAACGCGTCAGCATAAAACCACAAATTTTATTATTCGTTTTTATTAATATTGCTTTTATTTGAACGATTACAAACGATCTAAAATGCTTGAAAAATGCTTATTTTAGCAAAAAAAGCACGTTTTGAGCTTTAATCTGCGTTTTAGCGCGTAAAACAGCATAAAACGACGAATTTTTATTACTCGTTTTTTATTAATATTGCTTCTATTTGAACGATTTCAACGATCTAAAATGCTTGAAAATGCTTATTTTAAAGCACAGCACGTTTTGAGCTTTTACCCTGCGTTTTTAACGCGTAAAAATGGTGTTACAAAAATGTGACGAATTTTTATTATTCGCTTTATTACCATTGTTTCCTCTATTTAAAACGATTTCAAATGACCAAAAATGCTTGAAAATGCTTATTTCGCAAAACAGCACGTTTTGAGTTTCTTTAATCTGCGTTTCTAACGCGTAAACAGCATAAAAACGACAAATTTTTATTATTCTTTATTAATATTGCGTCTATTTGAACGATTTCAACGATCTAAAATGCTTTCGAAAATGCTAATTTTGCAAAAACAGCACACGTGTTTTGAAAGCTTTAATCAGCGTTTTAACGCGTAAAACAGCACATAAAAAACGACGAAATTTTTATTATTCGTTTTGCTTACTGCTCTATTTAAACGATTTCAACGACTAAATGCTTTTGAAAATGCTTATTTTAGCAAAAACACGTTAATGCTTTTGAGTTTTAATTCGGTAAGCGTAAAGTGCAAAACAGCATAAAAACGACGAATTTTTTGCCATTCGTTTTTACAATATCATTCTGAACGATTTCAACGATCTAAAAATGCTTGAAAATGCTTATTTTAGCAAAACAGCATCGCTTTGAGCTTTTAATCTGCGTTTTAACGGCAAAACAGTTAATAAAAACGACTTTAACTTTTTATTATTCGTTTTATTATTGCGTCTTTATTTGAAATGATTTCCAACGATCTGAAATGCTTGAAAATGCTGGTTTCAGCAAAACAGCACGTTTTGAGTTTTTAATCTGCGTTTTAACGCGTAAAAACAGCATAAAAACGACGAATTTTTTATTATTCGTTTTTATTAATACGTTTTATTTGAACGACAACGACCTGAAATGCCGGAAAATGCTGACGCAAGCAAAAACAGTTAACGTTTGAGTTTAATCGTGCTCTTTAACGCGTAAAAACAGCATAAAAAACGACGTTCTTGGCTATTCGTTTTGCCAATATTGCGTCTATTTAAACGATTTAAACGATCTGCTGGAAAATGTTATTTTAGCAAAAAAACGGCACGTTTTGAGCTTTAATCTGCGTTTTAACGCGTAAAAACAGCATAAAAACGACGAAATTTCATTATTCGGTTTTATTATTATTTCGGCTTAAACGATTTCAACGATCTAAAATGCTTGAAAATGCTTATTTTAGCAAACAGCACGTTTTTTGAGTTTTTAATCTGCGTTTTAACGCAGTAAACAGCATAAAAACCATCTAATTTTTTATTATTCCGTTTTTTATTAATATTGCGGCGTATTTTAAACGACAAACGACTCAAAAAATGCTGAAAATGCTTTATTTAAAGCAAAACAGCACGTTTGTGCTTTAATCTGCGTTTAACGCGTAAAACAAAAGGCTAAAAAACGACGCAGCCTTTTGATTATTCGTTTTTATTAATATTGCGTCTATTTGAAAACGTGATTTCAACGATCAAAATGCTTGCGCGCTTTACTTTCAGCAAACAGCACGTTTTGTTTAATCTGCGTTTTAACGCGCAAAATGCGCTGGCGCAAAAAAACGCAGCACGAATTTTGGCTGCTCCTGTTTTTATTTCAATATTTGCTTCTATTTTAAACGATTTCAACGATCTAAAATGCTTCTTGCAAAATGTTTATTTTAGCAAACAGCACGTTTTGTGCTTTTATCTCTGCGCTAACGCGTCGCAGCATAAAAAAAAACGACGAAATTTTTATTATTGCTTTTTACAATATTTGCGGCCCGTTTTGAAACGATTTCAACGATCTAAAATGCTGAAAATGCTGTTTTAAAGCAAAAACAGCATCGTTTTGCTTCATCTGCGATTTAACGCGTAAAACAGCATAAAAAAAATGACGAATTTTTTTATTATTCGTTTTTATTAATATTGCTTCTATTTAAACTATCAACAATTCAAAAATGCTTGAAAATGCTGGTTTAAAGCAAAACAGCACGTTTTGTGCTTTTAATCTGCGTTTTAACGCGTAAACAGCATAAAAAAAACGACAAAATTTTGCTATTCGTTTTGCCCGCTGGCTGTTTCATTTTAAACGATTTCAACGATCTAAAAATGTTTTGAAAATGCTTACTTTTAGCAAAAAAACAGCACGTTTTGAGTTTTAATCAGCGTTTTAACGCGTAAAAACAAAGCATAAAAAAACGACGAATTTTTATTATTCGTTTTTATTAATATTGCGTCTATTTGAACGATTTCAAAACGATATAAAATGCTGGAAAATGCTTATTTTAGCAAAACACGTTTTGAGCTTTAATCGCGTTTGAACGCGTAAAACAGCATAAAAACGACGCAAAATTTTGGCTTATTCGTTTTTATTATTATTGCGTCTATTTGAACGATTTCAACGATCTAAAATGCTTGAAAATGCTTATTTTAGCAAAACAGCACGTTTTGAGCTTTAATCTGCGTTTTTAACGCGCGTAAACAGCATGCTAAAATGACGAATTTTTTATTATTCGTTTTATTAATATTGTTTATTTAAACGATTTCAACGATCTAAAATGCTTGAAAATGCTTATTCGCAAACAGCGTAATGTTTTGAGCTTTAACTCCGCGTTTTTAACGCGTAAAACGCAGCACCACAAATTTTTATTATTCGTTTTATTAATATTGCGTCTATTTGAACGATTTCAACGATCTAAAATGCCGTTAATTTTTGGCAAAAACAGCATCGTTTTGAGCTTAATCATGTTTAACGTCAAAACAGCATAAAAACGACGAAATTTTATTATTCGCTTTGGCTTATCATTGCGTCTATTTAAACGATTTAAAACGGATCTTAAAATGCTTGAAAATGCTTATTTTAGCAAAAAAACGGCACGTTTTGAGCTTAATCTGCGTTTTAACGCGTAAACAGCATAAAATTCACTTTGAAATTTTTATTATTCGTTTTTATTAATATTGCTCTTATTTGGCAAACGATTTCAAATCTATCTAAAAATGCTGAAAAATGTTATTTTAAAGCAAAACAGCACGTTTTGAGCTTTTAATCTGCGTTTTAACGCGTAAAACAGCATAAAACATCTTAATTTTTTTATTATTCGTTTTTATTAATATTGCTTCGGCTTCAAACGATTTCAACGATTCAAAATGCTTGAAAATGCGCTTATTTTGTGCTAAAAACGTTAACGTTTTGAGCTTTAACTGCGTTTTAACGCGTAAAAAACAGCATGTTCCATCTAATTTTTATTATTCGTTTTTATTAATATTGCTTCTATTTTGAACGATTTCAACGATCTAAAATGCTTGAAAAATGCTTATTTTAAAGCAAAACAGCACGTTTTGAGCTTAATTGCGTTTTAACGCGTAAAAACAGCATAAAACGACGAAATTTTTATTATTTGTTTTTATTAATATTGCGTCTATTTAAAACGATTTCAACGACGTGTTCTGCTCAAAAATGCTTATTTTAAAACAGCACGTTTTTGTTAACGCGCTTTAACGCGTAAAACAGCATAAAACGACGAAATTTTTATTATTCGTTTTATTAATATTGTTTATTTGCCCGATTTCAACGATCTAAAATGCTTGTTTATTTTGTAGCAAAACAGCACGTTTTGAGCTTTAATCTGCGCTTTCTTAATCGCAAAACAGCATAAAACGACAAATTTTTATTATTCGTTTTATTAATATTGCGTCTATTTGGAACGCGATTTCAACGATCTAAACGCTTGAAAATGCTACCCAGCAAAAACAGCACGTTTTGAGTTTAATCAGCGTTTCTTAACGCGTAAAACAGCATGTAAAAACTACCGGTGCCTCCTGCTATTCGTTTATTAATATTGCGTCTATTTGAACGCGACTTCAACGATCTAAAATGCTTGAAACAGCAATTTCAGCGAAAACAGCACGTTTTTGAGTTTAATCTGCGTTTTAACGCGTAAAACAGTACAAAACGACGAATTTTTATTATTCGTTTTTAATAATACGTTTCTATTTAAACGCCTTCAACGATCTAAAATGCTTGAAAAATTTATTTTAGCAAAACAGCATTTCTGAATCTTGCGTTTAACGCGCGTAAAACAGCATAAAAACGACGAATTTCTTTATTATTCGTTTTATTAATATTGTTTATTTAAACGTGATTTCAACGATCTAAAATGCTTTGAAAGCTTATTTTGTGCTAAAAACAGCACGTTTTTGAGTTTTAATCTGCGTTTTAACGCGTAAAACAGCATAAAAAACGACGAAATTTTTATTATTTGTTTTTTATTAATATTGCGTCTATTTTGAACGATTTCAACGATCTAAAATGCTTGAAAATGCTTATTTTAAAGCAAAACAGTTAACGTTTTGAGCTTTAATCTGCGTTTTAGCAAAAACAGCATAAAAACGACGAAATTTTTATTATTCGTTTATTAATATTGCTTCTATTTGAACGATTTCAACGATCTAAAATGCTTCGGTGTTATTTGCCAAAACAGCACGTTTTGAGTTTTAATCTTCGCGTTTTTAACGCGTGTCAGCATAAAAAAACGACAACAATTTTTATTACTCGTTTTACAATATTGCGTCTATTTGAACGATTTCAACGATCTAAAATGCTGAAAAATGCTAATTTTAGCAAAACAAAGCAACGTTTTGAGCTTTAATCCCAGCGTTTTAACGCGTAAAACAAAGCATAAAAACGACGAAATTTTTTATTATTCGTTTTTATTAATATTGCGTCTATTTGAACGATTTTCAAATATTTAAAATGCTTGAAAATGCTTTATTTTGGCAAAACAGCACGTTTTTGAGCTTTAATCTGCGTTTTAACGCGCGTAAAACAGCATAAAAACGACGAATCTTTTTATTATTCGTTTTATTAATATTGCTTCATTTGAACGATTTCAACGATCTAAAATGCTTGAAAAATGCTTTTTTATTTTAGCAAAAACAGCACGTTTGTTTTATTCTGCGCGTTTTAACGCGTAAAAACAAAGCATAAAAACGACGAAATTTCTTTTATTATTCTCGGTTTTTATTAATATTGCGTCTTATTTGGAACGACAACGATCTAAAAATGCTTTGAAAATGCTTATTTTAGCAAAAACAAAGCATCGCTCTTGAGCTTTAATCTGCGTTTAACGCGTAAAACAGCATAAAAATGACAAATTTTTTATTATTCGTTTTTTATTAATATTACTTCTTTAAAACGATTTCAACAATCTAAAAATGCTGAAAAATGCTTATTTCAGCAAAACAGCACGTTTTGAGCTTTTAATCTGCGTTTTAACGCGTAAACAGCATAAAAAAAACAACGAAATTTTTATTATTCGTTTTTTATTCATATATTGCTTCTATTTGAACGATTTTTCAACGATCAAAAATGCTTGAAAATGCTTTTATTTTAGAAAAACAGCACGTTTTGAGCTTTAATCTGCGTTTTAACGCGTAAAAACAGCATAAAAACGACTAAATTTTAATTATTCGTTTTTATTAATATTGCTTTATTTGGAACGATTTCAACAATCTAAAATGCTTGAAAAATGCTGGTTTTAGCAAAAACAAGTTAATGTTTTTGAGTTTTTATTCTCGCGTTTTAACGCGTTAAACAGCATAAAAAACGACGAAATTTTTATTATTCGTTTTATTAATATTGCGTCTATTTGAACGATTTCAACGACCTAAAAATGCTTCTGAAAATGCTTTTATTTTAGCAAAACAGCACGTTTGAGCTTTAATCTGCGTTTAACGAGTAAAACAGCATAAAACGACGAAATTTCTTTTATTATTCGTTTTATTAATATTGTTTCTTTTTAAACGATTTTCAACGATCTAAAAATGCTTGAAAATGCTACGCAAACAGCACGTTTTGAGCTTTAATCTGCGTTTAACGCGTAAAACAGCATAAAAACGACGAATTTTTTATTATTCGTTTTTTTTTTAATATTCTTCTATTTGAACGATTTCAACGATCTAAAAAAGTTTAAAAACTTATTTTAGCAAAACAGCACGTTTTGAGCTTTATTCGCGTTTTAACGCGAAAACAACATAAAACGACGAAATTTTTATTATTCGTTTTTATTAATATTGCGCATTTGAACGATTTCAACGATTTAAAATGCGAAAAAGCTTATTTTGAAAAAGCACGTTTTTAGTTTTTAAACTGCGTTTTAACGCGTAAAACAGCATAAAAACGAATTTTTATTATTCGTTTTTTTTTTAATATTGCTTTTATTTAAAAGATTTCAACGATCTAAAATCTTGAAAATGCTTAAATTTTAGCAAAACAGCACGTTTGAGTTTTTTAAACCGTTTTAACGCGTAAACAGCATAAAAACGACAGAAATTTTTATTATTCGTTTTTTATTAATATTGCCCTCTATTTGAACGATTTCAACGATCTAAAATGCTTGAAAATGCTTATTTTAGCAAAACAGCACGTTTGAGCTTTTTAAACGCGTTTAACGCGTAAAACAACATAAAACGACGAATTTTTATTATTCGTTTTTATTAATATTGCTTCTATTTGAACATTTCAACGATCTAAAATGCTTGAAAATGCTTATTTACAGCAAAACAGCACGTTTTGAGCTTTAATTTTGCGTTTTAACCCTAAAACAACATAAAACGACAAATTTTTATTATTCGTTTTTTATTAATATTGCGTCTATTTGAACGATTTCAACGATCTAAAATGCTTGAAAATGCTTAATTTTAGCAAAACAGCACTTTTGAGCTTTTTAAACGCGTTTTAACCGTAAAACAGCATAAAAAGACGAAAATTTTTTTTAAATTTGTTTTTTATTAATATTGCTTTTATTTAACGATTTCAACAAACTAAAATGCTTGAAAATGCTTTTTTTTAGCAAAACAGCACGTTTTGAGCTTTAATCTGCGTTTTAACGCGTAAAACAACATAAAACGACGAATTTTTATTATTCGTTTTTATTAATATTGCTTCTATTTAAAAGATTTCAACGATCTAAAATGCTTATTTTAGCAAAACAGCACGTTTTGAGCCAATTTTGCGTTTTAACGCGTAAAACAGCATAAAACGACGAATTTTTATTATTCGTTTTTATTAATATTGCGTTATTTGAACGATTTCACGATTAAAATGCTTGAAAATGCTTATTTTAGCAAAACAGCACGTTTTGGGCTTTAATCTGCGTTTTAACGCGTAAACAACATAAAACAAATTTTTATTATTCGTTTTTATTAATATTGCTTCTATTTAAAAGATTTCAACGATCTAAAATGCTTGAAAATGCTTATTTTAGCAAAACAGCACGTTTTGAGCTTTTTTTCTGCGTTTTAACGCGTAAAACAACTAAAAACGACGAAATTTTTATTATTCGTTTTTTTTTAATATTGCGTCTATTTGAACGATTTCAACGATTTAAAATGCTTGAAAATGCTTATTTTAGCAAAACAGCACGTTTTTAGCTTTAATCCGCGTTTTTAAAGCGTAAAACAACATAAAAAGACAATTTTTATTATTCGTTTTTATTAATATTGCTTCTATTTGAACGATTTCAACGATCTAAAATGCTTGAAAATGCTTATTTTAGCAAAACAGCACGTTTTGAGCTTTAATCTGCGTTTTAACGCGTAAAACAGCATAAAAATGACGAATTTTTATTATTCGTTTTGTATTAATATTGTTTCTATTTAAACGATTTCAACAATCTAAAAATGCTTGAAAATGTTTATTTTAGCAAAACAGCACGTTTTGAGCTTTTAACTGCGTTTTAACGCGTAAAACAGCATAAAAACGACAAAATTTTATTATTCGTTTTTTTATTCATATTGCTTCTATTTGAACGATTTCAACGATCTAAAATGCTTGAAAATGCTTATTTTAGCAAAACAGCAATGTTTTGAGCTTTAATCAGCGTTTTAACGCGAAAATAGCATAAAAACGACGAATTTTTTATTATTCGTTTTATTAATATTGCGTCTATTTTGAACGATTTCAATGGATAGTAAAATGCTGAAAATGTTTACGCAAAGCATCACGTTTTGAGTTTTAATCAGCGTTTTAACGCGTAAAACAGCATAAAACGACGAAATTTTACATTCGTTTTTATTAATATTGCGTCTATTTTGAACGATTTCAACGATCTAAAATGCTTGAAAATGCTTATTTTAGCAAAACAGCGTTTTGAGTTTTAATCTGCGTTTTAACGCGTAAACAAAGTATAAAACGATCTAGTTTTTATTATTCGTTTTTACATTATTGCTTCCTATTTGAACGATTTCAAAGGACTAAAAATGCTTTGAAAATGCGCTATTTTAAAGCAAAACAGCTAATGTTTGAGCTTTTAATCTGCGTTTTAACGCGTAAAACAGCATAAAAACGACGAATTTTTATTATTCGTTTTTTATTATTGCGTCTATTTGAACGATTTCCAACGATCTAAAATGTTTGAAAATCCTTATTTGGCAAAACAGCACGTTTTGAGCTTTAATCTGCGTATTAACGCGTAAAACAGCATAAAAACGACGAATTTTATTATTCGTTTTTATTAATATTGCTTCTATTTCAAACGATTTCAACGGATCTAAATGCTTGAAAGTGCTTATTTTAGCAAAACAGCACGTTTGAGCTTCTTTATCTGCGTTTTAACGCGTAAAACAGCATAAAAAACGACGAAATTTTTATTATTCGTTTTATTAATATTGTGTCTATTTGAACGTGATTTCAACGGTCTAAAATGCTTGAAAATGCTTTTATTTTAGCAAAACAAAAGCACGTTTCCTTTGAGTTTTAATCTGCGTTTTGAACAAGTGTAAAACAGCATAAAAACGGGACGAAATTATTATTCGTTTTTATTAATATTGCTTCTATTTGAACGATTTCAACGATCTAAAATGCTTGAAAATGTTTATTTTAGCAAAACAGCACGTTTTGAGCTTTAATCTGCGCGTTTTAACGCGTAAAACAGCATAAAACGACAAATTTTTTTTATTATTCGTTTTTTATTAATATTGCGTCTATTTGAACGATTTCAACGATCTAAAAATGTTTGAAAATGCTAATTTTAGCAAAACAGCACGTTTTGAGTTTTAATCAGCGTTTTAACGCGTAAAACAGCATAAAACGACGAAATTTTTTATTATTCGTTTTTATTACGTTTGGTAGTCTATTTGAATGATTTCAACGATCTAAAGTCGCTTGAAAATGCTTTATTTTAGCAAAACAGCACGTTTTGAGTTTTAATCTGCGTTTTACCCGCGTAAAAACAGCATACAAAACGACGAATTTTTTTATTATCTGTTTTTATTAATATTGCTTCTATTTGAACGATTTCAACGATCTAAAATGCGTTTTTGAAAATGTTACTTTAGCAAAACAGCACGTTTTGAGCTTTATTCTGCGTTTTAACGCGTAAAACAGCATGTAAAAACGACGAAATTTTTATTATTCGTTTTATTAATATTGCGTCTATTTGAACGTGATTTCAACGATCTAAAATGCTTGAAAAATGCTTATTTTAGCAAAACAGCACGTTTTGCTTTAATCTGCGTTTAACGCGTAAACAGCATAAAAAAAATGACGAATTTTTATAATTCGTTTTATTAATATTGCTTCTATTTAAACGATTTCAACAATCTAAAAATGCTTGAAAATGCTTCGTTTGCCAAAACAGCATCGTTTGAGTCGAATTCGCGGCTTTAACGCGTGAAACAGCATACAAAAACGACGAATTTTTATTATTCGTTTTATTACATTAAGTAGTCTATCGGAACGATTTCAACGATCTAAAATGCTTGAAAATGCCTTATTTTAGCAAAACAGCACGTTTTGAGCTTTAATCTGCGTTTTAACGCGTAAAACAGGCATAAAAACGACGAATTTTTTTATTATTCGTTTTTATTAATATTGCTTCTATTTTGAACGATTTCAACGATCGAAAATGCTTGAAAATGCTTATTTTAGCAAAACAGCACGTTTTGAGCTTTATTCTGCGTTTAACGCGTAAAACAGCATAAAACGACGAATTTTTATTTTCGTTTTTATTAATATTGCTTCTCATTTGAACGATTTCAACGATCGAAAACGCTTTTGAAAATGCTTATTTTAGCAAAAACAGCACGTTTTGAGCTTTATTCTGCGTTTTAACGCGTAAAACAGCATAAAAAAACGACGAAATTTTTATTATTCGTTTTATTAATATTGCGTCTATTTGAACGATTTCAACGATCTAAAATACTTGAAAAAATGCTTATTTTAAAGCAAAACAGCACATTTTGAGTTTACCTGCGTTTTAACGCGTAAAACAGCATAAAAACGACGAAATTTTGATTATTCGTTCTTTATTAATATTGCTTCTATTTAAACGATTTCAACAATCTAAAATGCTTGAAAATGCCGGTTTCAGCAAAAACAGCACGTTTGAGCTTTTAATCTGCGTTTAACGCAAAAACAGCATAAAAACGACAAAATTTTTATTATTCGTTTTTATTCATATTGCTTCTATTTGAACGATTTCCCGCCGAACGATCTAAAATGTTTCAAAAAATGCTTATTTTAGCAAAACATCAATAAGTTTTGAGTTTTAATCAGCGTTTTAACGCGTAAAACAGCATAAAAACGTGACGTAATTTTATTATTCGTTTTTAATAATATTGCGTCTATTTGAACGATTTCAACGATCTAAAATGCTTGAAAATGCTTATTTTAGCAAAACAGCACGTTTTGAGTTTTAATCTGCGTTTTAACGCGTAAAACAGCAGCATAAAACGACGAATTTTTATTATTCGTTATTTTATTAATATTGCTTCTATTTGAACGATTTCAACGATCTAAAATGCTTTGAAAATATTTATTTTAAAGCAAAACAGCACGTTTTGAGCTTTAATCTGCGTTTTTATTATTCGTTTTTATTGGCGGTTTCTATTTAAACGATTTCAACGATCTAAAATGCTTGAAAATGCTAATTTTAGCAAAACAGCACGTTCTTTTGAGCTTTAATCAGCGTTTTAACGCGTAAACAGCATAAAATCGACGAAATTTTTATTCGTTTTTATTAATATTGCGTCTATTGGAAACGAATTCAACAATCTAAATTCGCTTTGAAAATGCTTATTTTAGCAAACAGCACGTTTTGAGCTTTTAATCTGCGTTTTAACGCGTAAACAGCATAAAAATGACGAATTTTATTATTCGTTTTTATTAATATTAGTTTCTATTTAAAACGATTTCAACAATCTAAAAATGCTTGAAAATGTTTATTTTAGCAAACAGCACGTTTTGAGTTTTAATCTGCGTTTTAACGCGTAAACAGCATAAAAAACCACGAATTTTTATTATTCGTTTTTATTATTGCTTCTATTTGAACGATTTCAATGATCTTAAAAATGCTTGAAAATGCTTTATTTTGAAGCTAAACAGCACGTTTTGAGCTTTTATTCTGCGTTTTAACGCGTAAAACAGCATAAAAACGACGAAATTTTTATTATTCGTTTTAGCTACATTGCGTCTATTTGAACGATTTCAACGATCTAAAATGCTTGAAATGCTTTTATTTTAGCAAAACAGCACGTTTTGAGCTTTAATCTGCGTTTTAACGGTAAAACAGCATAAAACTAATGAATTTTTATTATTCGTTTTTTATTAATATTGTCTCTATTTGAACGATTTCAATGATCTAAAATGCTTGAAAATGCTTATTTTAGCTAACAGCACGTTTTGAGCTTTATCTCTGGCGTTTTAACGCGTAAAACAAAAGCATAAAAAGTTCACGGTTTCATTATTCGTTTTTATTAATATTGCGTCTATTTTGAACGATTTCAACGATCTAAAATGCTTGAAAATGCTTATTTTAGCAAAACAGCACGTTTTGAGCTTTAATCTGCGTTTTAATCGCGTAAAAGAGCATAAAAACGACGAATTTTTATTATCTTCGTTTTTGTTAATATTGTTTCTATTTGAACGATTTCAACGATCTAAAATGCTTTGAAAATGCTTATTTAGCAAAACAGTACATCGTTTGAGCTTTTAATCTGCGTTTTAACCGCGTAAAACAGCATAAAAAACGACGAATTTTTATTATTCGTTTTATTAATATTGCGTCTATTTGAACGATTTCAACGATCTAAAAATGCTTGAAAATCCTTTTTATTATTTTAGCAAAACAGCACGTTTTGAGCTTTAATCTGCGTTTTAACGCGTAAAAACAGCATAAAAACGACGAATTTTTATTATTCGTTTTTATTAATATTGCTTCTATTTGAACGATTCCCAACGATCTAAAATGCTTGAAAATGTTTTATTTTAGCAAAACAGCACGTTTTTGAGCTTTATTCTGCGTTTTAACGCGTAAAAACAGCATAAAAACGACGAAATTTTTTATTATTCGTTTTATTAATATTGCGTCTATTTCCAATCGATTTCAACGGTCTAAAATGCTTGAAAATGCTTATTTTAGCAAAAACAGCAAATGTTTTGAGTTTTAATCTGCGTTTCTTTAACGCGTAAAAACAGCATAAAAACACGGTCTTATTATCTGTTTATTAATATTGCTTCGATTTAAACGTGATTTCAACGATCTAAAATGCTTGAAAAAATGCTTATTTTAGCAAAACAGCACGGGGGTTTGAGCTTTAATCTGCGTTTTAACGCGTAAAACAGCATAAAAAACGACGAATTTTTTATTATTCGTTTTTATTAATATTGTTTCATTTGAACGATTTCAACGATCTAAAATGCTTGAAAATGCTTATTTTAGCAAAACAGCACGTTTTGAGCTTAAATCAGCGTTTTAACGTAAAACAGCATAAAACGACGAAATTTTTATTATTCGGTTTTATTAATATTGCGTCTATTTGAACGATTTCAACGATCTAAAAATGCTTCGAAAATGCTTATTTTGCAAAATGGTACTGTTTTAGCTTCGAATCGGTGCTTTAACGCGTAAAACAGCATAAAACGACGAAATTTTTATTATTCGTTTTTATTAATATTGCTTCTATTTGAACGATTTCAACGATTCAAAATGCTTGAATGCTTATTTTAGCAAAACAGCACGTTTGAGCTTTAATCTGCGTTTTAACGCGTAAAACAGCATAAAAATTAATAACTTTTATTATTCGTTTTTATTAATATTGCTTCTATTCGGAACGATTTCAACGTGATCTAAAAATGCTCGAAATACCGCCTTTGAAAACAGCACGTTTTGAGCTTAAATCAGCGCTTTAACGCGCAAAACAGCATAAAACGACGAAATTTTATTATTCGGTTTTATTAATATTGCGTCCTTATTTGAACGATTTCAACGATCTAAAATGCTTGAAAATGCTTATTTTAGCAAAACAGCACGTTTTGAGCTTTAATCTGCGCACCGCGGCAAAACAGCATAAAAACGACGAAATTTTGGCTTATTTGCTTACAATACGTTTCTGCCGAATGATTTCAACGATCTAAAATGCTTGAAATGTTTATTTTAGCAAAACAGCACGTTTTGAGCTTTATTCTGCGCGCCGCAGAGCGTAAACAGCATAAAACGACGAAATTTTATTATTCGTTTTATTAATATTGCGTCTATTTGAACGATTTCAACGATCTAAAATGCCGAAAATGTTTACTTTAGCAAAACAGCACGTTTTGAGTTTTAATCTGCGTTTTAACGCGTAAAACAAAGTATAAAAATGACGAATTTTTTTAGCAATCTGCCGCGTATTAATATTGCTTCTGTATTTCAAACGGATTTCAAATCTAAAATGCTGAAATGTTTATTTACAAAACGCTGCCGTTTTGAGCTTTAATCTGCGTTTTAACGCGTAAAACAGCATAAAAACGGCGAAATTTTTTATTATTCCGTTTTTATTAATATTGCTTCTATTTAAACGATTTCAACGATCTAAAAATTAGAAAATGCTTATTTTAGCAAAAACAGCACGTTTTGAGCTTTAATCTGCGTTTAACGGGCGTAAAAAACAGCATAAAACGACGAATTTTATTATTCGTTTTTATTACTATTGCGTCTATTTGAACGATTTCGAACGATCTAAAATGCTTGAAAAATGCTTATTTTAGCAAAACGTTTGAGCTTTAACGCGCTCTGAACGCGTAAAACAGCAGCGCAAAACCTAATGAATTTTTATTATTCGTTTTTATTAATATTGCGTCTATTTGAACGTGATTTCAACGATCTAAGATGCTTGAAATTTTATTTTAGCAAACAAAGCACGTTTTGAGCTTTAATCTGCATTTCAACGCGTAAAACAGCATAAAAACGACGAATTTTTTTATTATTCGTTTTTATTAATATTGCTTCTATTTGGAACGTGATTTCAAACATCGAAAATGCTTTGAAAATGCGCTTATTTTAAAGCAAAACAGCACGTTTTTGAGCTTTATTCTGCGTTTTAACGCGTAAACAGCATAAAAAACGACGAATTTTTATTATTCGTTTTTTATTATTATTGCTTCTATTTGAACGATTTCAACGTGATCGAAAATGCTTGGAAAAAATGCTTTCTATTTTAGCAAAACAGCACGTTTTGAGTTTTATTCCGCGTTTTAACGCGTAAAACAGCATAAAACGACGAAATTTTATTATTCGTTTTTATTAATATTGCGTCTATTTGAACGTACTTCAACGATCTAAAATGCCTGAAAATGCTTATATTTTAGCAAAACAGCACATTTGAAGCTTTTAATCTGCGTTTTAACGCGTAAAACAGTACAAAAAAACGCGACGCGAAATTTTTTATTATTCGTTCTTTTATTACTATTGTTTTATTTAAACGATTTCAACAATTCAAAATGCTTTGAAAAATGCTTATTTTAGCAAAACAGCACGTTTTGAGCTTTAATCTGCGTTTTAACGGTAAAACAGCATAAAAAACGACAAATTTTTTATTATTCGTTTTATTCATATTGTTTCTATTTGAACGATTTCAAACGATCTGAAATGCTTGAAAATGCTTTTATTTTAGCAAAACATCACTTCTTTTGAGCTTTAATCAGCGTTTTAACGCGTAAAAACAGCATAAAACGACTAAATTTTATTATCTTCGTTTTTGCCATTATTGCGTCTATTTAACGATTTCCAACGATCTAAAATGCTTGAAAATGCTTATTTTAGCAAAAAACAGCACGTTTTGAGCTTAATCCGCGTTTTAACGCGTAAAACAGTATTAAAAAACGACGAATTTTATTATTCGTTATTTATTAATATTGTTTTATTTTAAACGATTACAAACGATCTAAAATGTTTTCTGAAAATGCTTATTTTAGCAAAACAGCACGTTTTGAGCTTTAATCTGCGTTTTAACGCGTAAAAACAGCATAAAATGACGAATTTTTATTATTCGTTTTTATTAATATGGCTTCTATTTAAACGATTTCAACGATCTAAAATGCTTGAAAATGCGCAATTTTAGCAAAACAGCACGTTTTGAGTTTTAATCAGCGTTTTAACGCGTAAAATAAGCATAAAAATCGACGAAATTTTTATTATTCGTTTTTTATTAATATTGCGTCTACTTTGAACGCGGAATTCAACGATCTAAATTGCTTGAAAAAATGTAAGCTTATTTTAGCAAAACAGCACGTTTTGAGCTTTAATCTGCGTTTTAACGCGTAAAACAGCATAAAAAATGACGAATTTTTATTATTCGTTTTATTAATATTGTTTCTATTTAAACGATTTCAACAATCTAAAATGCTTTTGAAAATGCTTATTTTAGCAAAAACAGCAATGTTTTGAGCTTTAATCTGCGTTTTAACGCGTAAAACAGCATAAAAACCAGCGAATTTTTATTATTCGTTTTTATTAATATTGCTTCATTTGAACGATTTACGCATCTTAAAATGCTTGAAAAAATGTTTATTTTACAACAGCAACCGTTTTGAGCTTTTTATTCTGCGTTTTAACGCGTAAAAACAGCAGCATAAAAAACGACGAAATTTTATTATTCGTTTTTTATTAATACTGCGTCTATTTGAACGATTTCTAACGATCTAAAAATGCTTGAAAATGTGCTTATTTTGCTAAAAACAGCACGTTTTGAGTTTAATCTGCGTTTTAACGCGTAAAACAGCATAAAAACGACGTGAATTTTTATTATTCGTTTTTTATTAATATTGCTTCTATTTGAACGATTTCAACGATCTAAAATGCTTTGAAATGCTTATTTTAGCAAAACAGCACGTTTTTGAGCTTTACCCTGCGGTTTAACGCGTAAACAGCATAAAAACGACGAAATTTTATTATTCGTTTTTATTAATATTGCGTCTATTTGAACGATTTCAACGATCTAAAATGCTTGAAAATGTTTACTTTAGCAAAACAGTACGTTTTGAGCTTTAATCTGCGTTTTAACGCGTAAAACAGCATAAAATGACGAAATTTTTATTATTCGTTTTATTACTGCGTCTATTTGAACGATTTCAACGATTCAAAAATGCTTGAAAATGCTTATTTTAGCAAAAAACAGCACGTTTGAGCTTTAATCTGCGTTTTAAGGCGTAAAACAGCATAAAATGACGAATTTTTTATTATTATCTGTTTTATTATATTGTTTATTTGAACGATTTCAACAATCAAAAATGCTTGAAAAATGTGCTTATTTTAGCAAACAGCACGTTTTGAGCTTTATTCTGCGTTTTAACGCGTAAAACAGCATAAAAAACGACGAAATTTTTATTATTCGTTTTTATTAATATTGCGTCTATTTGAACGATTTCAACGATCTAAAATGCTTGAAAATGCTGGTTTTAGCAAAACAGCACGTTTTGAGTTTTAATCTGCGTTCTAACGCGAAAACAGCATAAAAACGACGAAATTTTTATTATCTGTTTTTTATTAATATTGTTTCTATTTAAACGATTTCAATCGATCTAAAATGTTTGAAAATGTTTATTTTAGCAAAAACAGCACGTTTTGAAAGCTTTAATCTGCGTTTTAACGCGTAAAACAGCATAAAACGACGAAATTTTTATTATTATTTTTATTAATATTGCGTCTATTTGAACGATTTCAACGATCTAAAAATGCTTGAAAATGCTTATTTTAGCAAAACAGCACGTTTTGAGCTTTAATTTGCGTTTTAACGCGTAAAACAGCATAAAACGTCGAATTTTTTATTATTCGTTTTTATTAATATTGTTTCCTATTTGAAACGATTTCAACGATATAAAATGTGCTTGAAAAATGCTTATTTTAGCAAACAGCACGTTTTGAGTTTTAATCTGCGTTTTAACGCGTAAAACAGCATAAAAATGACGAATTTTTATTATTCGTTTTTATTAATATGGCTTCTATTTAAACGATTTCAACGATCTAAAATGCTTTTGAAAATGCTAATTTAGCAAAACAGCACGTTTGAGCTTTAATCAGCGTTTTAACGCGCAAAACAGCATAAAATCGACGAAATTTTTATTATTCGTTTTTATTAATATTGCGTCTATTTGAACGAATTCAACGATCTAAATTGGGCTTGAAAATGCTTATTTTAGCAAAAACAGCACGTTTTTGAGTTTTTAATCTGCGTTTTAACGCGTGTAAAACAGCATAAAAATGACGAATTTTTATTATTCGTTTTTATTAATATTGCTTCTATTTAAACGATTTCAACAATCTAAAAATGTTTGAAAATGCTTATTTTAGCAAAACAGCACGTTTTGAGCTTTAATCTGCGTTTTAACGCGTAAAACAGCATGTAAAACCACGAATTTTATTATTCCGTTTTTATTAATATTGCTTCTATTTCTGAACGATTTCAATGATCTAAAATGCTTGAAAATGCTTATTTAGCTAAACAGCACGTTTTGAGTTTTATTCTGCGTTTTAACGCGTAAACAAAAGCATAAAAACGTGACGAAATTTTTATTATTCGTTTTATTAATATTGCGTCTATTTGGAACGATTTCAACGATCTAAAAATGCTTGAAAATGCTTATTTTAGCAAAACAGCACGTTTTGAGCTTTAATCTGCGTTTTAACGCGTAAAACAGCATAAAAAAAAAACGGGACGTGAATCTTTTTATTATTCGTTTTTATTAATATTGCTTCTATTTGAACGATTTCAACGATCTAAAATGCTTGAAAATGCTTATTTTAGAAAACAGCACGTTTGAGCTTTTTAAACTGCGTTCTAACGCGAAAAAAAGCATAAAAACGGGCGAAATTTTATTATTCGTTTTTATTAATACTGTTCTATTTAAACGATTTCAACGATCTAAAATGCTTGAAAATGCTTATTTTAGCAAAACAGCACGTTTTGAGTTTTTAATCTGCGTTTTTTAAAGCGTAAAACAGCATAAAAACGACGAAATTTTTATTATTAGTTTTTTTTTAATATTGCGTCTATTTGAACGATTTCAACGATCTAAAAATGTTTTAAAATGCTTATTTTAGCAAAAAGCACGTTTGAGTTTTTAATTTGCGTTTTAACGCGAAAAAAGCATATAAAAACGTCGAATTTTTTTTATTCGTTTTTATTAATATTGTTCTATTTTTAACGATTTCAACGATCTAAAATGCTTGAAAATGCTGATTTTGCAAAAAGACGTTTGAGCTTTAATCTGCGCTTTAACGTGCAAAACAGCATAAAAACGACGAATTTTTTATTATTCGTTTTATTAATATTCTTCTATTTGGAACGATTTCAACGATCTAAAATGCTTGAAAATGCTTATTTTAAAACAAAACAGCACGTTTTGTGCTTTAATCTGCGTTTAACGCGTAAAAAAGCATAAAACGAAGAATTTTTTTTTATTCGTTTTTATTAATATTGCTTCTTTTGAACGATTTCAACGATCTAAAATGCTTTATAATGCTTTATTTCAGCAAAACAGCACGTTTTGAGTTTATTCTGCGTTTAACGCGTAAAACAGCATAAAAAAGACGAAATTTTTATTATTCGTTTTTATTAATATTGCTCCTATTTAAACGATTTCAACGATCTAAAATGCTTGAAAATGCTTATTTTAGCAAAACAGCACGTTTTTATTTTAATCTGCGTTTTAACGCGTAAAACAGAATAAAAACGACAATTTTTATTATTCGTTTTTTTTAATATTGCTTCTATTTGAAAAGATTTCAACGATCTAAAAAAGCTTGAAAATGCTTATTTTAGCAAAACAGCAGGTTTTGAGCTTTTAATCTCGCGTTTTAACGCGTAAAACAGCATAAAAACGACGAAATTTTTATTATTCGTTTTTATTAATATTGCGTCTATTTGAACGATTTCAACGATCAAAATGCTTGAAAATGCTTATTTTAGAAAACAGCACGTTTTGAGTTTAATCGCGTTTTAACGCGTAAACAGCATAAAATGACGAATTTTTTATTATTCGTTTTTATTAATATTGCTCCTATTTAAACGATTTCAACGATCTAAAATGCTTGAAAATGCTTATTTTAGCAAAACAGCACGTTTGAGCTTTAATCTGCGTTTTAACGGCGTAAAACAGAATAAAACGACGAATTTTTTATTCGTTTTTATTAATATTGCTTCTATTTGAACGATTTCAACGATCTAAAATGCTTGAAAATGCTTATTTTCAAAACAGCAGTTTTGAGCTTTTAATCTGCGTTTTAACGCGTAAACAGCATAAAAACGACGAAATTTTTATTATTCGTTTTTTTTAATATTGCGTCTATTTGAACGATTTCAACGATCTTAAAATGCTTGAAAAAAGCTTATTTTAAAACAAAACAGCACGTTTTGAGCTTTAATCTGCGTTTTAACGCGTAAAACAGCATAAAACGACAAATTTTTTATTATTCGTTTTTATTATTGCGTCTATTTGAACGATTTCAACGATCTAAAATGCTTTAAATTTTAGCAAAACAGCACGTTTTGAGCTTTATTCGCGTTTTAACGCGTAAAAAAGCATAAAAAACGACGAAATTTTTATTATTCGTTTTTTTTAATATTGCGTCTATTTGGAACGATTTCAACGATCTAAAATGCTTGAAAATGCTTATTTTAAGCAAAACAGCCGTTTTGGCTTTAATCTGCGTTTTAACGCGTAAAACAGCATAAAAATGACGAATTTTTATTATTCTTTTTTTATATTGCTTCTATTTAACGATTTCAACAAACTAAATGCTTTAAAATTTTTAGCAAAACAGCACGTTTTGAGCTTTAATTTTGCGTTTTAACGCGTAAAACAGCATAAAAACGACGAAATTTTTATTATTCGTTTTTATTATATTCTTTTATTTGAACGATTTCAACGATCTAAAATGCCGAAAATGGCTATTTAGCAAAACAGCACGTTTTGGTTTAATCTGCGTTTTTAAAGCGTAAACAGCATAAAAACGACGAATTTTTTTATTCTTTTATTAATATTGCTTTTATTTAAAAGATTTCAACAAACTAAAATGCTTGAAATGCTTATTTTAAAAAAAAACAGCACGTTTTGAGCTTTTTAAACTGCGTTTTAACGCGAAAAAAAGCATAAAAAAGACGAAATTTTTAATTTTTCGTTTTTATTCATATTGCTTCTATTTTGAACGATTTCAACGATCTAAAATGCTTGAAAATGCTTATTTTAGCAAAACAGCACGTTTTTAGTTTTTTTCGCGTTTTAACGCGTAAAACAGCATAAAACGACGAAATTTTTTTTTTATTCGTTTTTATTAATATTGCGTCTATTTGAACGATTTCAACGATCTAAAATTTCTTGAAAATGTTATTTTAGCAAAACAGCACGTTTTGAGTTTTTAAACTGCGTTTTAACGCGTAAAACAGCATAAAAAGACGAATTTTTTTATTCGTTTTTATTAATATTGCTTCTATTTAAAAGATTTCAACATCTAAAATGCTTTTAAAATGCTTATTTTAGCAAAACAGCACGTTTTGAGTTTTTTTCTGCGTTTTAACGCGTAAAAAACATAAAAACAGAATTTTTATTATTTGTTTTTTTTTAAAATTTTTCGATTTCAAGATTAAAAAAGCTTGAAAATGCTTATTTTAGCAAAAGCACGTTTTTTTAAAACTGCGTTTTTAAAGCGTAAAACAATAAAAAGGGGAAAATTTTTTTTTTTTTTTGTTTTTTTTATATTGGCCCATTTAACGTTTAACGATCTAAAATGCTTAAAAAAAGCTTTTTTTTCAAAAACCCCGTTTTAAAATTTTTAACGCTTTTTTGGGTAAAACCTAAAAAAACGTTTTTTTAAAATTTGTTTTTTAAAAAAAAAATTTAAAGTTAAATCTAAAATGCAAAAAAATTTTTTAGCAAAAACCCTTTTAGCAATGGTTTAATAAAAACCCTAAAAAAGCAAAATTTTTTTTATTGTTTTTAAATTTTTTTATTTAACAACAACGTTAAAGCAAAAATTTTTTAAAAAAAACAGCAGGGGTTTTTTTTCGTTTTTAATAAAAAGCTAAAAAAACGAAAAACGTTTTTTTTTTTAAATTGCTTTTTTAAAATTTAACAATCTAAAAACTTAAAAAGATTTTTTAAAAAAGCATTTTATTTTAAACTGGTTTTTTTAAAAAGCATAAAAAAGAAATTTTTTTTTTTTTTGTTTTTTTAAAAAATTTTTATTTAACGTTTAAGCTAAAAGCTTAAAAGCTTTTTTTTTTGTAAAAATTTGGGTTTTTTTTCGTTTTAACGCTAAAAGCTAAAAAGCAAAATTTTTTTTAATTTGTTTTTTTTTATTCTCTTTTAACGTTTAAAGCTAAAAAACTTGAAAAATTTTTTAAAAAAGCCCTTTTATTTAACGGTTTTTCGCTAAAAAGCTAAAACAAAACGTTTTTTTTCTCTAAACGATTTCAACGTGATCAAAAATGCTGAAAATGCTTATTTTAGCAAAACAGCAATGTTTTGAGTTTTAATCTGCGTTTAACGCAAAACAGAATAAAACGACGAATTTTTATTATTATTCGTTTTATTAATATTGCTTCTATTTTGAACGATTTCAACGATCTAAAATGCTTGAAAATGCTTATTTTAGCAAAACAGCAGGTTTTGAGCTTAATCTGCTTTAACGCGTAAAACAGCATAAAAAAACGACGGGCTCTTTATTATTCGTTTTTATTAATATTGCGTCTATTTTGAACGTGATTTCAACGATCTAAAGTGTCGCTGAAAGTATTTTAAAGCAAAACAGCAATGTTTTGAGTTTTACCCGGCGTTTAACGCGTAAAAACAGCATAAAATGCACGAATTTTTTATTATTCGTTTTTATTAATACGTTCTATTTTATTTCAACGATCTGTACGCGCTTGAAATGCTTATTTTAGCAAAACAGCACGTTTTGAGCTTTAAATCTGCGTTTTAACGCGTAAAAACAGAAATGTAAAAACGACGAATTATTATTCGTTTTTTATTAATATTGTTTCTATTTAACGATTTCAACGATCTAAAAAATGCTTTTGAAAATGCTTTTTATTATTTTACAAAACAGCACGTTTTTGAGCTTTTAATCTGCGTTTTAACGCGTAAAAACAGCATAAAAAAACGTGACGAAATTTTTATTATTCGTTTTTATTAATATTGCGTCTATTTTGAACGTGATTTCCATCTAAAAATGCTTGAAAATGTGCTTATTTTAAAGCAAAACAAAGCACGTTTTGAGTTTAATCTGCGTTTTAACGCGCGTAAACAGCATAAAACGACAAATTTTTTTATTATTCGTTTTATTAATATTGCGTCTATTTGAACGTGATTAACGATCTAAAATGCTTGCGTCGGCAATTTTGTAGCAAAACAGCACGTTTGAGCTTTAATCAGCGCTTTAACGCGTAAAACAGCATAAAAACGACGAAATTTTTATTATTCGTTTTTATTAATATTACGTCTATTTGAACGATTTCAACGATCTGCCGCTTGAAAATGTGCTTATTTTTTAGCAAAACAAACACGTTTGAGCTTTAATCTGCGTTTTAACGCAAACAGCATAAAAAAACGACGAATTTTTTATTATTCGTTTTATTACTATTGTTTCTATTTTGAACGTGATTTCAACGTGATCTAAAATGCTTTATTTTGCGCAAAACAGCACGTTTTGAGTTTTATTCTGCGTTTAACGCAAAAACAGCATAAAAAACGACGAAATTTTGCCATTCGTTTTATTAATATTGCGTCTATTTGAACGTGATTTCAACGATCTAAAATGCTTGAAAATGCTTATTTTAGCAAAACAGCACGTTTTTGCGCTTTAACTATGTTTTAACGCGTAAAACAGCATAAAATGACGAATTTTATTATTCATTTTTATTAAGCCGCATTAAATCGATTTCACCAATCTAAATGCTTGAAAATGCTTATTTTAGCAAAACAGCACGTTTGAGTTTTAACGCGTTTTAACGCGAAAACAGCATAAAAACGACGAAATTTTTATTATTCGTTTTTATTCATATTGCTTCTGTTGAACGATTTCAACGATCTAAAATGCTTGAAAAATGCTTATTTTAGCAAAACAGCATCGTTTTGAGTTTTAATCTGTTTTAACGCGTAAAACAGCATAAAACGACGCACTTTTTATTATTCGTTTTTATTAATATTGCGTCTATTTTGTGATTTCAACGATCTAAAATGCTTGAAAATGCTTTATTTTAGCAAAGACAGCACGCTTCGCATTTTAATCTGCGCGTTTTAACGCGTAAAACAGCATAAAAACGACGAATTTTTTAATATTCGTTTTATTAATATTGTTTATTTGAACGTAAACCATTTCAACGATCTAAAATGCTTGAAAATGCGCTGCCTTCAGCAAAAACAGCACGTTTTGAGCTTTAACGCGTTTTAACGCGTAAACAGCATAAAAAACGACGAAATTTTTATTATTCGTTTTTGCCAATATTGCGTCTATTTGAACGACGATCTAAAATTTGAAAATGCTTATTTTAGCAAAAACAGCACGTTTTGAGTTTTAATCTGCGTTTTAACGCGTAAAACAGCATAAAAAACGACGTAAAATCTTTTTATTATTCGTTTTTATTAATATTGCCCATTTGAACGATTTCAACGATCTAAAATGCTTGAAAAATGCTAATTTTAGCAAAACAGCACGTTTTGAGTTTAATCAGCGTTTTAACGCGTAAAACAGCATAAAACGTGACGCATTTTATTATTCGAGTTTTTATTAATATTGCGTCTATTTGAACATTTCAACGATCTAAAATGCTTGAAAATGTTAATTTTAGCAAAAACAGCATCGTTTTGAGTTTCTAATCTGCGTTTTTTAACGCAAAACAGCATAAAAACGACGAATTTTTATTATTCGTTTTATTAATATTGCTTCTATTTGAACGTGGATTTCAACGATCTGTACGCTATTTTAAAGCAAAACAGCATCGCTTTTGAGCTTTATTCCCGCGTTTTAACGCGTAAAAAACAGCATGCAAAAACGACGAAATTTCGCATATTCGTTTTTATTAATATTGCGTCTATTTGAACGAGATTTTCAACGATCTAAACGTTTAAAATGCTTATTTTAGCAAAAACAGCACGTTTTGCAAGCCAATCTGCGTTTTAGCGTAAAACAGCATAAAAAATGACGAATTTTATTATTCATTTTTATTAATATTGCTTCTATTTAAACGACAACAATCTGAAAATGCTTTTGAAAAAATGCTTATTTTAAAGCAAAACACGTTTTGAGCTTCATCTGCGTTTTAACGCGAAAAACAGCATAAAAAACGTGACGAAGTTATTCGTTTTTTATTCATATTGCTTCTATTTGAACGATTTCAACGATCTAAAATGCTTGAAATGCTTATTATTTTAGCAAAACAGCACGTTTTGAGCTTTAATCTTGCTTCTAACGCGTAAAACAGTTACAAAACGACGAATTTTTATTATTCGTTTTTTATTAATATTGCGTCTATTTGAACGATTTCAACGATCTAAAATGCTTGAAAATTTGGTTTTAAAGCAAAACAGCACGTTTAGCTTTAATCTGCGTTTAACGCGTAAAACAGCATAAAACGACGAATTTTTAATACTCGTTTTTATTAATATTGTTTCATTTTGAACGATTTCAACGATCTAAAATAAATGCTTGAAAAATGCGGTTTTAAAGCAAAACAGCATCGTTTTGCTTTATTCTGCGTTTTAACGCGTAAAACAGCATGTAAAACGACGAAATTTTATTATTATTCGTTTTTATTAATATTGCGTCTATTTTGAACGATTTCAACGATCTAAATTGCTTGAAAATGCTTATCAGCAAAACAAGTATCGCTTTTGAGCTTTAATCTGCGTTTTAACGCGTAAAACAGCATAAAAATGACGAATTTTTTATTATTCGTTTTTATTATTGTTTCTATTTAAACGATTTCAACAATCTAAAATGCTTGAAAATGCTTATTTTAGCAAAAACAGCACGTTTTGAGCTTTAATCTGCGTTTAACGCGTAAAACAGCATAAAAACGACGAAATTTTTATTATTCGTTTTTTATTCCCATATTGCTTCTATTTGAACGATTTCAACGATCTAAAATGTTTGAAAATGCTTATTTTAAAGCAAAATGCACGTTTTGAGTTTTTAATCTGCGTTTTAACGCGTAAAAAACAAAGCATAAAAATTCATCATTCGAATTTTTTTATTATTCGTTTTTTATTAATATTGCGTCTATTTGAACGTGATTTTCAACGATCTAAAATGCTTGAAAATGCTTATTTTAGCAAAACAGCACGTTTTGAGTTTAATCTGCGTTTAATCGGTGTACCAGCACATTAAAACTAAAATCCAATTTTTTTTTATTATTATTCTGTTTTTATTAATATTGCTTCTATTTGAACGATTTCAACGATCTAAAAATGCTTGAAAATGCTTTTATTTTAGCAAAACAGCTCGTTTTGAGCTTTAATCTGCGTTTTAACAAGTAAAACAGCATGTAAAAACTAATTTTTATTATTCGTTTTTATTAATATTGCGTCTATTTGAACGATTTCAACGATCTAAAACGCTTGAAAATGCCTATTTTAGTAAAAACAGCACGTTTTGAGCTTTTAATCTGCGTTTAACGCGTAAAACAGCATAAAAACCAACACGAATTTTTATTATTCGTTTTATTAATATGCTTCTATTGAACGATTTCAATGATCTAAAAAATGCTTGAAAAATGTTTATTTTAGCTAAAAGCACGCCGCTTTAATCTGCGTTTTAACGCGTAAAACAGCATAAAAACGACGAAATTTTTATTATTCGTTTTTGGCCCATAGCTGCTTCTTGAACGATTTCAACGATCTAAAATGCTTGAAAATGCTTTCGGCTTTGTGCTAAAACAGTTAATGTTTTGAGCTTTAATCTCGCGCCGGAACGGCAAAACAGCATGTAAAACCCACGAATTTTTTTATTATTCGTTTTTATTAATACGTACGGTTTTCGTAATTACTTCAACGATCTAAAATGCTTGAAAATGCTTTATTTTAGCAAAACAGCACGTTTTAATCTGCGTTTAACGCGTAAAACAGCATGTAAAAAACGACTTAAATTTTTTTTTATTATTCGTTTTTATTAATATTGTTTCATTTCTAAACGATTTCAACAATTCCAAAATGCTGAAAATGCAGCTATTTTAAAACAGTTAATGTTTTGAGCTTTAATCTGCGTTTTAACGCGTAAAATGCGCATAAAACCAATTTTAATTTTTTATTATTTCGTTTTTTATTAATATTGTTTCTATTTGGAACGATTTCAATGATCTAAAAATGTTTTTTGAAAATGCTTATTTTAGCTAAAAAAGCACGCTTTGAGCTTAATTCAAGTTTTAAGTGCAAAACAGCAAAACGACGCCTTAATTTTTATTATTCGTTTTTATTAATATTGCGTCTATTTGGAACGAGATTTCAACGATCTAAATGCTTGAAAATGCTATTTTAGCAAAACAGCACGTTTTGAGTTTAACTTGCGTTTAACGCGTAAAACAGCATAAAAAACGACGAATTTTATTATTCGTTTTTTATTAATATTGCTTCCATTTGAACGATTTCAACGATTCAAAATGTGCTTGAAAATGCTTATTTTTGAAGCAAAAACAGCAGCTTCATCCGCGGGTTTTAATCGCGTAAAACAGCATAAAAAAACGACGAATTTTATTATTATTCGTTTTTATTATCATTGCGTCTATTTGAACGATTTCAACGATCTAAAATGCTTGAAAAATGCCTATTTTAGCAAAAAACAGCACGTTTTGAGCTTTAATCTGCGTTTTAACGCGTAAAAACAGCATAAAAACCACGCACTTTTTTATTATCCGTTTTATTAATATTGCTTCCTATTTGAACGTGATTTCGATCTAAAATGCTTGTTTATTTTAGCTAAACAGCACGTTTTGAGTTTTATTCTGTTTTAACGCAAAAACAGCATAAAAACGACGAAATTTTATTATTCGTTTTTATTAATATTGCGTCTATTTTTGTAAACGATTTCAACGATCTAAACGCTTGAAAATGTTATTTTAGCTAAAAACAGCACGTTTTGAGCTTTAATCTGCGTTTTAACGCGTAAAACAGCATAAAAAAACGACGAATTTTATTATTCGCTTTTTATTAATATTGCGTCTATTTAAACGTAGATTTCAACGATCTAAAAATGCTTGAAAATGCCTATTTTAAGCAAAAACAGCACGTTTTGATGGCTCCCCAACCGCCGCCCCGTCACCAACCCCCCAACCTTTATCATTGCGTCTATTTGAACGACCGATTTCAACGATCTAAAATGCTGAAAATGCTAATTTTGCGCAAAACAGCGTCGTTTTTTGAGTTTTATCTCCCGCGTTTTAACGCAAACAGCATAAAAAACGTGACGAATTTTTATTATTCGTTTTTATTAATATTGCGTCTATTTGAACGATTTCAACGATCTAAAAATGCTTGAAAATGCTTATTTTAGCAAAACAAAAGCACGTTTGCGCTTTAATCTGCGTTTTAACGCGTAAAACAGCATAAAATGACGAATTTTTTATTATTAATTTTATTAATATTGTTTCTATTTAAACGATTTCAATCTAAAAATGCTGAAAATGCTTATTTTAGCAAAAACAGCACGTTTTGAGTTTTAATCTGCGTTTTTAACGCGAAAACAAAGCATAAAACGACGAAATTTTTATTATTCGTTTTTTATTCATATTGCTTCTCTATTTGAACGATTTCAACGATCTAAAAATGCTGAAAAACGCTATTTTAGCAAAACAGCATTTGAGCTTTTAATCTGCGTTTTAACGCGTAAAAACAGCATAAAAACGACGAATCTATTATTCGTTTTATTAATATTGCGTCTATTTGAACGCGATTTCAACGATCAAAATGCTTGAAAAATGCTTATTTTAGCAAAACAGTTAATGCTTTTGAGCTTTAATCTGCGTTTCTTAACGCGTAAAACAGCATAAAAAAAACGACGAATTTTTATTATTCGTTTTTATTAATATTGTTTTATTTTGAACGATTTCAACGATCTAAAATGCTTCGAAAATGCTTTGGTTTTAGCAAAACAGCACGTTTTGAGCTTTTAACGCGTTTTAGCGTAAACAGCATAAAAATGACGCAATTTTTATTATTCCGTTTTTTATTAATATTGTTTTATTTAAACGATTTCAACAATCAAAAAATGCTTTGAAAATGCTTTATTTTAGCAAAACAGCACGTTTTGCGCTTTAATCTGCGTTTTAACGCGTAAAACAGCATAAAAAACGACGAAATTTTTATTATTCGCTTTATTCATATTGCTTCTATTTTTTGAACGATTTCAACGACGCAAAATGCTGAAAAGCGTTTCTAGCAAAACAGCACGTTTTGAGCTCGAATCTGCGTTTTAACAAAGAAAACGACGAATTTTTATTACCTCGTTTTTATTAATATTGCGTCTATTTTGAACGATTTTCAACGATCTTAAAATGCTTTTTGAAAATGCTTATTTTAGCAAAACAGCACGTTTTGAGGCTTCTAATCTTGCGTTTTAACGCGTAAAACAGCATAAAAAACGACTAGAATTTATTATTCGTTTTATTAATATTGCTTCTATTTGAACGATTTCAACGATCTAAAAATGCTGAAAATTTATTTTAGCAAAACAGCCTGTTTTGAAGCTTTAATCTGCGTTTTAACGCGTAAAACAGCACAAAAACGACGAATTTTTATTATTCGTTTTTATTAATACGTTTCTTATTTTTTGAACGATTTCAACGGACATCTAAAAATGCTATTTTAGCAGCAGCAATCGCTTCTTTATTTTATTCCTTTTGCGTTTTAACGCGTAAAAAACAGCGTACAAAAACGTGACGAAATTTTTATTATTCGTTTTACAATATTGCGTCTATTTTGAAACGTGATTTCAACGCACCAAAATGCTGAAAATGCTTTATTTTAGCAAAACGTTTTGCGCTTTAATCTTCGCGTTTTAACGCGTAAAAACAGCATATAAAATGAAGAATTTTTTATTATTCATTTTTATTAATATTGCTTCTTATTTAAACGATTTCAACACCCAAAATGCTTGAAAATGCTTATTTTACAAAAAACAAGCACGTTTTCAGCTTTAATCTGCGTTTTAACGCGCGGTAAAAACAGCAGCATAAAACGACGAAATTTTATTATTCGTTTTTTAATTCATATATTGCTTCATTTGAACGATTTCAACGATCTAAAATGCTTGAAAATGTTTATTTTAGCAAAACAAAAGCACGTTTTTGAGTTTTTGAATTCAGTAGTTTTAACGCGCAAAACAGCATAAAACGACGAATTTTTATATTCGTTTTTAATAATAATATTGCGTCTATTTTGAACGATTTCAACGATCTAAAATGTGCTTGAAAATGTTATTTTAGCAAAACAGCGTATGTTTTGAGTTTTAATCTGCGTTTTAACGCAAAACAGCATGAAAACGACGAATTTTTATTATTCGTTTTATTACCATTGTTTCTATTTGAACGATTTTCAACGATCTAAAATGCTGAAAATGCTTATTTTAGCAAAACAGCACGTTTTGAGCTTATTCCGCGTTTTAACGCGTAAAACAGCATAAAAAACGACGAAATTTTATTATTCGCGGTTTTATTAATATTGCGTCTATTTGAAAGATTTTCTCAACGATCTAAATTGCTTGAAAATGCTTTCTATTTTAGCAAAAACAGCACGTTCCTGAGGCTTTAATCTGCGTTTTTGCGTAAAACAGCATAAAATGACGAAATTTTTATTATTCGTTTTATTAATATTGCTTCAATTTAAACGTGATTTCAACAATCTAAAATGTTTGAAAATGCTTATTTTAGCAAAATGGAAAGCACGTTTTGAGCTTTATTCTGCGTTTTTAACCCTAAAACAGCATAAAACACGAAATTTTTTTTATTCGTTTTTTTTTTTTTTCTCTATTTGAACGATTTCCCAAGATCTAAAAAGCTTTAAAAATTTTGCAAACGCCCTTTTATTTAATCTGCGTTTTTTCCCTAAAACAACTAAAAACGACGAAATTTTTTTTATTCGTTTTTTTTTTAATTTGCTTCTTTTGAACGATTTCACGATCTAAAATGCGAAAAAGCTTTTTTAGCAAAACAGCACGTTTTGAGTTTTTTTTGCGTTTTAAAAGCTAAAAAAGATAAAAATTTTTTTATTTTTCGTTTTTTTAAATTTTCATTTTAACTTTAAAGTTAAAATGCTTGAAAAGATTTTGAAAACCCAATTTTTGGTTTAACCCTTTTCGCTAAAAAAAGCATAAAAAAGTTTTTTTTTTTATTGTTTTTTTTAAATTTTCATTTAAGTTTAACATTAAAAAAAGTTGAAATTTTTTTTTAGCAAAACAGCATTTTGGGGTTTTTCGTTTTTTAAAACGCATAAAAAACGAAATTTTTAATTTGTTTTTTTAAAATTTTTTAAACGATTTCAAGTTTAAAAAACTTTAAAAACCTAAGCAAAAAAAGATTTTAGTTTTTTTAAAGCGTTTTAACGGTAAAACAGCAAAAACCCGAATTTTTATTTTTTTAAAATTTTTTTTTGCGTTTAAGCTAAAAGCTTTTAAAAGCATTTTTTTTTAAAAATTTTTTTTTTTAATTGCGTTTTTAAAGGTAAAAAAATAAAAGCGAATTTTTTTTTTGACCCAAAACTTTTTTTTGCGTTTAACGCAAAAAGCTTAAAAGCATTTTTAAAAAACCCTTTTTATTAAATTTCGTTTTAACGGTAAAAAAGCTAAAAGGAAATTTTTTTTAAAAAGCGTTTTTTAAAATTTAACGCTAAAAGCTTTTAAAAAGCCTTTTTTAAAAAACCCCCTTTTAAATTTCGTTTAACCTAAAAAACCCCAAAAAAACCCAAAATTTTTTTTAACGTTTTTTTTTTATTCTTTTTTTTAAAAATATCAAAAGCGAAATTTATTTTGAAAAAAATCCCTTTTGACTTTCGCGTTTTAAGCTAAAAAACCTAAAACAAAAAACGTTTTTTTAATTTGCGTTAGGAAATTTAACGACAAAAAATTTAAAATCTTTTTTAAAAAAAGGGCTTTGACTTTAACGGTTTTAA